>NW_027616552.1:0-247000 GCF_964187855.1 Myxine glutinosa
TGGAAAAAACACTTTTTGCACTTGTGATAGTGTTGAAAAACCACTTTTCGCACTTGTGTTAGTGTTGAAAAACCACTTTTCGCAGTTGTGTTAGTGTTGAAAAACAACTTTTCGCACTTGTGTTAGTGTTGAAAAACCACTTTTCTCCCTTGTGTTGGTGCAGGAAACCACTTTTGCACATGTATTAGTGTGGAAAAAACACTTTTTGCACTTGTATTAGTGTGGAAAAAACACTTTTTGCACTTGTGATAGTGTTGAAAAACCACTTTTCGCACTTGTGTTAGTGTTGAAAAACCACTTTTTGCACTTGTGTTACTGTTGAAAAACCACTTTTCGCACTTGTGTTGGTGCAGGAAACCACTTTTGCGCTTGTATTAGTGTGGAAAAACACTTTTTGCACTTGTGATAGTGTTGAAAAACCACTTTTCGCACTTGTGTTGGTGCAGGAAACCACTTTTGCACTTGTATTAGTGTGGAAAAAACCATTTTTCGCACTTGTGTTAGTGTTGAAAAACCACTTTTTGCACTTGTGTTAGTGTTGAAAAACCACTTTTCGCACTTGCGTTAGTGTTGAAAAACCACTTTTCGCACTTGTGTTAGTGTTGAAAAACCACTTTTCGCACTTGTGTTGGTGCAGTAAACCACTTTTGCACTTGTATTAGTGTGGAAAAAACACTTTTTGCACTTGTGATAGTGTTGAAAAACCACTTTTTGCACTTGTTATTGTTGAAAACCCACTTTTTGCACTTGTGTTGGTGAAAGAAACCACTTTTGGCACTTGTGTTAGTGTGGAAAAAACCACTTTTTGCACTTGTGTTAGTGTGGAAAAACCACTTTTCGCACTTGTGTTAGTGTTGAAAAACCACTTTTCGCACTTGTGTTGGTGCAGGAAACCACTTTTCGCACTTGTGTTGGTGCAGGAAACCACTTTTGCACTTCTATTAGTGTGGAAAAAACCACTTTTCACACTTGTGTTAGTGTTGAAAAACCACTTTTCGCACTTGTGTTGCTGCAGGAAACCACTTTTGCACTTGTATTAGTGTGGAAAAACCACTTTTCGCACTTGTGTTAGTGTTGAAAAACCACTTTTCGCACTTGTGTTGCTGCAGGAAACCACTTTTGCACTTGTATTAGTGTGGAAAAACCACTTTTTGCACTTGTATTAGTGTGGAAAAAACACTTTTTGCACTTGTATTAGTGTGGAAAAACCACCTTTGCACTTGTATTAGTGTGGAAAAAAACACTTTTTGCACTTGTATTAGTGTGGAAAAAACACTTTTGCACTTGTATTAGTGTGGAAAACCACTTTTCGCACTTGTGTTAGTGTTGAAAACCCACTTTTTGCACTTGTGTTAGTGTTGAAAAACCACTTCGCACTAATGTTAGTGAAGGAAACCACTTTTGGCACTTGTGTTGGTGCAGGAAACCACTTTTGCACTTGTATTAGTGTTGAAAAACCACTTTTTGCACTTGTGTTAGTGTTGAAAAACCACTTCGCACTTATGTTAGTGAAGGAAACCACTTTTGGCACTTGTGTTGGTGAAGGAAACCACTTTTGGCAATTGTATTGGTGTGGAAAAACCACTTTTTGCACTTATGTTAGTGTTGAAAAAACACTTTTTGCACTTGTGATAGTGTTGAAAAACCACTTTTCGCACTTGTGTTAGTGTTGAAAAACCACTTTTCGCACTTGTGTTGGTGCAGGAAACCACTTTTGCATTAGTGTGGAAAAACCACTTTTCGCACTTGTTTTGGTGCAGGAAAACACTTTTGCACTTGTATTAGTGTGGAAAAACCACTTTTCACACTTGTGTTAGTGTTGAAAATCCACTTTTCGCACTTGTGTTCGTGTTGAAAATCCACTTTTCGCACTTGTGTTGGTGCAGAAAACCACTTTTGCACTTGTATTAGTGTGGAAAAACCACTTTTCGCACTTGTGTTAGTGTTGAAAAACCACTTTTGCACTTGTATGAGTGTGGAAAAAACACTTTTTGCACTTGTGATAGTGTTGAAAAACCACTTTTCGCACTTGTGTTGGTGCAGGAAACCACTTTTGCACTTGTATTAGTGTGGAAAAACCACTTTTCGCACTTGTGTGAGTGTTGAAAAACCACTTTTCGCACTTGTGTTGGTGCAGGAAACCACTTTTGCATTAGTGTCGAAAAAACCACTTTTCGCACTTGTTTTGGTGCAGGAAACCACTTTTGCACTTGTATTAGTGTGGAAAAACCACTTTTCGCACTTGTGTTAGTGAAGGAAATCACTTTTCGCACTTGTGTTGGTGCAGGAAACCACTTTTGCACTTGTATTAGTGTGGAAAAAACACTTTTTGCACTTGTGATAGTGTTGAAAAACCACTTTTCGCACTTGTGTTAGTGTTGAAAAACCACTTTTCGCACTTGTGTTGGTGCAGGAAACCACTTTTGCACTTGTATTAGTGTGGAAAAAACACTTTTTGCACTTGGGATAGTGTTGAAAAACCACTTTTCGCACTTGTGTTAGTGTTGAAAAACCACTTTTCGCACTTGTGTTGGTGCAGGAAACCACTTTTGCACTTGTATTATTGTGGAAAAAACACTTTTTGCACTTGTGATAGTGTTGAAAAACGACTTTTCGCACTTGTGTTTGTGTTGAAAAACCACTTTTTGCACTTGTGTTACTGTTGAAAAACCACTTTTCGCACTTGTGTTGGTGCAGGAAACCACTTTTGCACTTGTATTAGTGTGGAAAAAACACTTTTTGCACTTGTGATAGTGTTGAAAAACCACTTTTGAACTTGTGTTAGTGTTGAAAAACCACTTTTTGCCGTTGTGTTGGTGCAGGAAACCACTTTTGCACTTGTATTAGTGTGGAAAAAACACTTTTTGCACTTGTGATAGTGTTGAAAAACCACTTTTCGCACTTGTGTTAGTGTTGAAAAACCACTTTTCGCACTTGTGTTAGTGTTGAAAAACCACTTTTCGCACTTGTGTTAGTGTTGAAAAACCACTTTTCGCACTTGTGTTAGTGTTGAAAAACCACTTTTCGCACTTGTGTTAGTGTTGAAAAACCACTTTTCGCACGTGTGATAGTGTTGAAAAACCACTTTTCGCACTTGTGTTAGTGTTGAAAAACCACTTTTCGCACTTGTGTTGGTGCAGGAAACCACTTTTTGCACTTGTGTTAGTGTGGAAAAAGCACGTTTCGCACTTGTGTTGGTGTAGGAAACCACTTTTCGCACTTGTGTTGGTGGAGGAAACCACTTTTGCACTTGTATTAGTGTGGAAAAAACACTTTTTGCACTTGTGATAGTGTTGAAAAACCACTTTTCGCACTTGTGTTAGTGTTGAAAAATCCACTTTTCGCACTTGTGTTGGTGCAGGAAACCACTTTTGCACTTGTATTAGTGTGGAAAAACCACTTTTCGCACTTGTGTTAGTGTTGAAAAACCACTTTTCGCACTTGTGTTAGTGAAGGAAACCACTTTTCGCACTTGTGTTGGTGCAGGAAACCACTTTTGCACTTGTATTAGTGTGGAAAAAACACTTTTTGCACTTGTGATAGTGTTGAAAAACCACTTCGCACTTGTGTTAGTGAAGGAAACCACTTTTCGCACTTGTGTTGGTGCAGGAAACCACTTTTGCACTTGTATTAGTGTGGAAAAAACACTTTTTGCACTTGTGATAGTGTTGAAAAAACACTTTTCGCACTTGTGTTGGTGCAGGAAACCACTTTTGGCAATTGTATTGGTGTGGAAAAACCACTTTTTGCACTTGTGTTAGTGTGGAAAAACCACTTTTCGCACTTATGTTAGTGTTGAAAAACCACTTTTCGCACTTGTGTTAGTGTGGAAAAACCACTTTTCGCACTTGTGTTGCTGTCGGAAACCACTTTTCGCACTTGTGTTGGGGGCAGGAAACCACTTTTGCACTTGTATTAGTGTGGAAAAAACACTTTTTGCACTTGTGTTAGTGTTGAACAACCACTTTTTACACTTGTGTTAGTGTTGAAAAACCACTTTTCGCACTTGTGTTGGTGCAGGAAACCACTTTTGCACTTCTATTAGTGTGGAAAAAAACACTTTTCGCACTTGTGTTAGTGTTGAAAAACCACTTTTCGCACTTGTGTTAGTGTTGAAAAACCACTTTTCGCACTTGTGTTGGTGCAGGAAACCACTTTTACACTTGTATTAGTGTGGAAAAAACACTTTTTGCACTTGTGATAGTGTTGAAAAACCACTTCGCACTTGTGTTAGTGAAGGAAACCACTTTTCGCACTTGTGTTGGTGCAGGAAACCACTTTTGCACTTGTATTAGTGTGGAAAAAACACTTTTTACACTTGTGTTAGTGTTGAAAAACCACTTTTCGCACTTGTGTTGGTGCAGGAAACCACTTTTGCATTCGTGTGGAAAAACCACTTTTCGCACTTGTTTTGGTGCAGGAAAACACTTTTGCACTTGTATTAGTGTGGAAAAACCACTTTTTGCACTTGTGATAGTGTTGAAAAACCACTTTTGAACTTGTGTTAGTGTTGAAAAACCACTTTTGAACTTGTGTTAGTGTTGAAAAACCACTTTTTGCTGTTGTGTTGGTGCAGGAAACCACTTTTGCACTTGTATTAGTGTGGAAAAAACACTTTTTGCACTTGTGATAGTGTTGAAAAACCACTTTTCGCACTTGTGTTAGTGTTGAAAAACCACTTTTCGCACTTGTGTTAGTGTTGAAAAACCACTTTTCGCACTTGTGTTAGTGTTGAAAAACCACTTTTCGCACTTGTGTTAGTGTTGAAAAACCACTTTTCGCACTTGTGTTAGTGTTGAAAAACCACTTTTCGCACTTGTGATAGTGTTGAAAAACCACTTTTCGCACTTGTGTTAGTGTTGAAAAACCACTTTTCGCACTTGTGTTGGTGCAGGAAACCACTTTTTGCACTTGTGTTAGTGTGGAAAAAGCACGTTTCGCACTTGTGTTGGTGTAGGAAACCACTTTTCGCACTTGTGTTGGTGGAGGAAACCACTTTTGCACTTGTATTAGTGTGGAAAAAACACTTTTTGCACTTGTGATAGTGTTGAAAAACCACTTTTCGCACTTGTGTTAGTGTTGAAAAATCCACTTTTCGCACTTGTGTTGGTGCAGGAAACCACTTTTGCACTTGTATTAGTGTGGAAAAACCACTTTTCGCACTTGTGTTAGTGTTGAAAAACCACTTTTCGCACTTGTGTTAGTGAAGGAAACCACTTTTCGCACTTGTGTTGGTGCAGGAAACCACTTTTGCACTTGTATTAGTGTGGAAAAAACACTTTTTGCACTTGTGATAGTGTTGAAAAACCACTTCGCACTTGTGTTAGTGAAGGAAACCACTTTTCGCACTTGTGTTGGTGCAGGAAACCACTTTTGCACTTGTATTAGTGTGGAAAAAACACTTTTTGCACTTGTGATAGTGTTGAAAAAACACTTTTCGCACTTGTGTTGGTGCAGGAAACCACTTTTGGCAATTGTATTGGTGTGGAAAAACCACTTTTTGCACTTGTGTTAGTGTGGCAAAACCACTTTTCGCACTTATGTTAGTGTTGAAAAACCACTTTTCGCACTTGTGTTAGTGTGGAAAAACCACTTTTCGCACTTGTGTTGCTGTCGGAAACCACTTTTCGCACTTGTGTTGGGGGCAGGAAACCACTTTTGCACTTGTATTAGTGTGGAAAAAACACTTTTTGCACTTGTGTTAGTGTTGAACAACCACTTTTTACACTTGTGTTAGTGTTGAAAAACCACTTTTCGCACTTGTGTTGGTGCAGGAAACCACTTTTGCACTTCTATTAGTGTGGAAAAAAACACTTTTCGCACTTGTGTTAGTGTTGAAAAACCACTTTTCGCACTTGTGTTAGTGTTGAAAAACCACTTTTCGCACTTGTGTTGGTGCAGGAAACCACTTTTGCACTTGTATTAGTGTGGAAAAAACACTTTTTACACTTGTGTTAGTGTTGAAAAACCACTTTTCGCACTTGTGTTGGTGCAGGAAACCACTTTTGCATTCGTGTGGAAAAACCACTTTTCGCACTTGTTTTGGTGCAGGAAAACACTTTTGCACTTGTATTAGTGTGGAAAAACCACTTTTCGCACTTGTGTTAGTGTTGAAAAACCACTTTTCGCACTTGTGTTAGTGTTGAAAATCCACTTTTCGCACTTGTGTTGGTGCAGGAAACCACTTTTGCACTTGTATTAGTGTGGAAAAAACACTTTTTACACTTGTGTTAGTTTTGAAAAACCACTTTTCGCACTTGTGTTGGTGCAGGAAACCACTTTTGCATTCGTGTGGAAAAACCACTTTTCGCACTTGTTTTGGTGCAGAAAACCAGTTTTGCACTTGTGTTAGTGTGGAAAAAACACTTTTTGCACTTGTGATAGTTTTGAAAAACCACTTTTCGCACTTGTGTTGGTGCAGGAAACCACTTTTGCACTTGCATTAGTGTGGAAAAAACACTTTTTGCACTTGTGATAGTGTTGAAAAACCACTTTTCGCACTTGTGTTAGTGTTGAAAAACCACTTTTTGCACTTGTGTTATGGTTGAAAAACCACTTTTGCACTTGTATTAGTGTGGAAAAACCACTTTTCGCACTTGTGTTAGTGTTGAAAACCACTTTTCGCACTTGTGTTAGTGTTGAAAAACCACTTTTCGCACTTGTGTTAGTGTTGAAAAACCACTTTTCGCACTTGTGTTGGTGCAGGAAACCACTTTTGCACTTGTATTAGTGTTGAAAAAACACTTTTTGCACTTGTGTTAGTGTGGAAAAAACACTTTTTGCACTTGTGTTGGTGCAGGAAACCACTTTTGCACTTGTATTAGTGTGGAAAAAACACTTTTTGCACTTGTGATAGTGTTGAAAAACCACTTTTCGCACTTGTGTTAGTGTTGAAAAACCACTTTTTGCACTTGTGTTATGGTTGAAAAACCACTTTTGCACTTGTATTAGTGTGGAAAAACCACTTTTCGCACTTGTGTTAGTGTTGCAAAACCACTTTTCGCACTTGTGTTAGTGTTGAAAAACCACTTTACGCATTTGTGTTAGTGTTGAAAAACCACTTTTCACACTTGTGTTAGTGTTGAAAAACCACTTTTCGCACTTGTGTTAGTGTTGAAAAACCACTTTTCGCACTTGTGTTAGTGTTGAAAAACCACTTTACGCATTTGTGTTAGTGTTGAAAAACCACTTTTCACACTTTTGTTAGTGTTGAAAAACCACTTTTCGCACTTGTGTTAGTGTTGAAAAACCACTTTTCGCACTTGTGTTGGTGCAGGAAACCACTTTTGCACTTCTATTAGTGTGGAAAAAACCACTTTTTGCACTTGTGTTAGTGTTGAAAAACCACTTTTCGCACTTGTGTTAGTGTTGAAAAACCACTTTTCGCACTTGTGTTGGTGCAGGAAACCACTTTTGCACTTGTATTAGTGTGGAAAAACCACTTTTCGCACTTGTGTTAGTGTTGAAAAACCACTTATCGCACTTGTGTTGGTGCAGTAAACCACCTTTGCACTTGTATTAGTGTGGAAAAAACACTTTTTGCACTTGTATTAGTGTGGAAAAAACACTTTTTGCACTTGTATTAGTGTGGAAAAACCACTTTTCGCACTTGTGTTAGTGTTGAAAAACCACTTTTTGCACTTGTGTTAGTGTTGAAAAACCACTTCGCACTTATGTTAGTGAAGGAAACCACTTTTCGCACTTGTGTTGGTGCAGGAAACCACTTTTGCACTTGTATTAGTGTGGAAAAAACACTTTTTGCACTTGTGATAGTGTTGAAAAACCACTTTTTCCACTTGTGTTGGTGAAGGAAACCACTTTTGGCAATTGTATTGGTGTGGAAAAACCACTTTTTGCACTTGTGTTAGTGTGGAAAAACCACTTTTCGCACTTATGTTAGTGTTGAAAAACGACTTTTCGCACTTGTGTTAGTGTGGAAAAACCACTTTTCGCACTTGTGTTGGTGTCGGAAACCACTTTTCGCACTTGTGTTGGGGCAGGAAACCACTTTTGCACTTGTATTAGTGTGGAAAAAACACTTTTTGCACTTGTGATAGTGTTGAAAAACCACTTTTCGCACTTGTTTTGGTGCAGGAAACCACTTTTGCACTTGTATTAGTGTGGAAAAACGACTTTTCGCACTTATGTTAGTGTTGAAAAACCACTTTTCGCACTTGTGTTAGTGTTGAAAAACCACTTTTCACACTTGTGTTGGTGCAGGAAACCACTTTTGCATTAGTGTGGAAAAACCACTTTTCGCACTTGTTTTGGTGCAGGAAAACACTTTTGAAATTGTATTAGTGTGGAAAAACCACTTTTCGCACTTGTGTTAGTGTTGAAAAACCACTTTTCGCACTTGTGTTAGTGTTGAAAAACCACTTTTCGCACTTGTGTTAGTGTTGAAAAACCACTTTTCGCACTTGTGTTGGTGCAGGAAACCACTTTTGCATTAGTGTGGAAAAACCACTTTTCGCACTTGTTTTGGTGCAGGAAACCACTTTTGCACTTGTATTAGTGTGGAAAAACCACTTTTCGCACTTGTGTTAGTGAAGGAAATCACTTTTCTCACTTGTGTTGGTGCAGGAAACCACTTTTGCACTTGTGTTGGTGGAGGAAACCACTTTTGCACTTGTGTTAGTGTTGAAAAACCACTTTTCGCACTTGTGTTAGTGTTGAAAAACCACTTTGCGCACTTGTGATAGTGTTGAAAAACCACTTTTCGCACTTGTGTTAGTGTTGAAAAACCACTTTTCGCACTTGTGTTAGTGTTGAAAAACCACTTTGCGCACTTGTGATAGTGTTGAAAAACCACTTTTCGCACTTGTGTTAGTGTTGAAAAACCACTTTTCGCACTTGTGTTGGTGCAGGAAACCACTTTTTGCACTTGTGTTGGTGGAGGAAACCACTTTTGCACTTGTGTTGGTGGAGGAAACCACTTTTGCACTTGTATTAGTGTGGAAAAAACACTTTTTGCACTTGTGATAGTGTTGAAAAACCACTTTTCGCACTTGTGTTAGTGTTGAAAAATCCACTTTTCGCACTTGTGTTGGTGCAGGAAACCACTTTTGCACTTGTATTAGTGTGGAAAAACCACTTTTCGCACTTGTGTTAGTGTTGAAAAGCACTTTTCGCACTTGTGTTAGTGAAGGAAACCACTTTTCGCACTTGTGTTGGTGCAGGAAACCACTTTTGCACTTGTATTAGTGTGGAAAAAACACTTTTTGCACTTGTGATAGTGTTGAAAAACCACTTTTCGCACTTGTGTTAGTGTTGAAAAACCACTTTTCGCACTTGTGTTGGTGCAGGAAACCACTTTTGCACTTGTATTAGTGTGGAAAAAACACTTTTTGCACTTGGGATAGTGTTGAAAAACCACTTTTTGCACTTGTGTTAGTGTTGAAAAACCACTTTTCGCACTTGTGTTGGTGCAGGAAACCACTTTTGCACTTGTATTATTGTGGAAAAAACACTTTTTGCACTTGTGATAGTGTTGAAAAACCACTTTTCGCACTTGTGTTTGTGTTGAAAAACCACTTTTTGCACTTGTGTTACTGTTGAAAAACCACTTTTCGCACTTGTGTTGGTGCAGGAAACCACTTTTGCATTTGTATTAGTGTGGAAAAAACACTTTTTGCACTTGTGATAGTGTTGAAAAACCACTTTTCGCACTTGTGTTAGTGTTGAAAAACCACTTTTCGCACTTGTGTTGGTGCAGGAAACCACTTTTGCACTTGTATTAGTGTGGAAAAAACACTTTTTGCACTTGTGATAGTGTTGAAAAACCACTTTTCGCACTTGTGTTAGTGTTGAAAAACCACTTTTCGCAGTTGTGTTAGTGTTGAAAAACAACTTTTCGCACTTGTGTTAGTGTTGAAAAACCACTTTTCTCCCTTGTGTTGGTGCAGGAAACCACTTTTGCACATGTATTAGTGTGGAAAAAACACTTTTTGCACTTGTATTAGTGTGGAAAAAACACTTTTTGCACTTGTGATAGTGTTGAAAAACCACTTTTCGCACTTGTGTTAGTGTTGAAAAACCACTTTTTGCACTTGTGTTACTGTTGAAAAACCACTTTTCGCACTTGTGTTGGTGCAGGAAACCACTTTTGCGCTTGTATTAGTGTGGAAAAACACTTTTTGCACTTGTGATAGTGTTGAAAAACCACTTTTCGCACTTGTGTTGGTGCAGGAAACCACTTTTGCACTTGTATTAGTGTGGAAAAAACCATTTTTCGCACTTGTGTTAGTGTTGAAAAACCACTTTTTGCACTTGTGTTAGTGTTGAAAAACCACTTTTCGCACTTGCGTTAGTGTTGAAAAACCACTTTTCGCACTTGTGTTAGTGTTGAAAAACCACTTTTCGCACTTGTGTTGGTGCAGTAAACCACTTTTGCACTTGTATTAGTGTGGAAAAAACACTTTTTGCACTTGTGATAGTGTTGAAAAACCACTTTTTGCACTTGTTATTGTTGAAAACCCACTTTTTGCACTTGTGTTGGTGAAAGAAACCACTTTTGGCACTTGTGTTAGTGTGGAAAAAACCACTTTTTGCACTTGTGTTAGTGTGGAAAAACCACTTTTCGCACTTGTGTTAGTGTTGAAAAACCACTTTTCGCACTTGTGTTGGTGCAGGAAACCACTTTTCGCACTTGTGTTGGTGCAGGAAACCACTTTTGCACTTCTATTAGTGTGGAAAAAACCACTTTTCACACTTGTGTTAGTGTTGAAAAACCACTTTTCGCACTTGTGTTGCTGCAGGAAACCACTTTTGCACTTGTATTAGTGTGGAAAAACCACTTTTCGCACTTGTGTTAGTGTTGAAAAACCACTTTTCGCACTTGTGTTGCTGCAGGAAACCACTTTTGCACTTGTATTAGTGTGGAAAAACCACTTTTTGCACTTGTATTAGTGTGGAAAAAACACTTTTTGCACTTGTATTAGTGTGGAAAAACCACCTTTGCACTTGTATTAGTGTGGAAAAAAACACTTTTTGCACTTGTATTAGTGTGGAAAAAACACTTTTGCACTTGTATTAGTGTGGAAAACCACTTTTCGCACTTGTGTTAGTGTTGAAAACCCACTTTTTGCACTTGTGTTAGTGTTGAAAAACCACTTCGCACTAATGTTAGTGAAGGAAACCACTTTTGGCACTTGTGTTGGTGCAGGAAACCACTTTTGCACTTGTATTAGTGTTGAAAAACCACTTTTTGCACTTGTGTTAGTGTTGAAAAACCACTTCGCACTTATGTTAGTGAAGGAAACCACTTTTGGCACTTGTGTTGGTGAAGGAAACCACTTTTGGCAATTGTATTGGTGTGGAAAAACCACTTTTTGCACTTATGTTAGTGTTGAAAAAACACTTTTTGCACTTGTGATAGTGTTGAAAAACCACTTTTCGCACTTGTGTTAGTGTTGAAAAACCACTTTTCGCACTTGTGTTGGTGCAGGAAACCACTTTTGCATTAGTGTGGAAAAACCACTTTTCGCACTTGTTTTGGTGCAGGAAAACACTTTTGCACTTGTATTAGTGTGGAAAAACCACTTTTCACACTTGTGTTAGTGTTGAAAATCCACTTTTCGCACTTGTGTTCGTGTTGAAAATCCACTTTTCGCACTTGTGTTGGTGCAGAAAACCACTTTTGCACTTGTATTAGTGTGGAAAAACCACTTTTCGCACTTGTGTTAGTGTTGAAAAACCACTTTTGCACTTGTATGAGTGTGGAAAAAACACTTTTTGCACTTGTGATAGTGTTGAAAAACCACTTTTCGCACTTGTGTTGGTGCAGGAAACCACTTTTGCACTTGTATTAGTGTGGAAAAACCACTTTTCGCACTTGTGTGAGTGTTGAAAAACCACTTTTCGCACTTGTGTTGGTGCAGGAAACCACTTTTGCATTAGTGTCGAAAAAACCACTTTTCGCACTTGTTTTGGTGCAGGAAACCACTTTTGCACTTGTATTAGTGTGGAAAAACCACTTTTCGCACTTGTGTTAGTGAAGGAAATCACTTTTCGCACTTGTGTTGGTGCAGGAAACCACTTTTGCACTTGTATTAGTGTGGAAAAAACACTTTTTGCACTTGTGATAGTGTTGAAAAACCACTTTTCGCACTTGTGTTAGTGTTGAAAAACCACTTTTCGCACTTGTGTTGGTGCAGGAAACCACTTTTGCACTTGTATTAGTGTGGAAAAAACACTTTTTGCACTTGGGATAGTGTTGAAAAACCACTTTTCGCACTTGTGTTAGTGTTGAAAAACCACTTTTCGCACTTGTGTTGGTGCAGGAAACCACTTTTGCACTTGTATTATTGTGGAAAAAACACTTTTTGCACTTGTGATAGTGTTGAAAAACGACTTTTCGCACTTGTGTTTGTGTTGAAAAACCACTTTTTGCACTTGTGTTACTGTTGAAAAACCACTTTTCGCACTTGTGTTGGTGCAGGAAACCACTTTTGCACTTGTATTAGTGTGGAAAAAACACTTTTTGCACTTGTGATAGTGTTGAAAAACCACTTTTGAACTTGTGTTAGTGTTGAAAAACCACTTTTTGCCGTTGTGTTGGTGCAGGAAACCACTTTTGCACTTGTATTAGTGTGGAAAAAACACTTTTTGCACTTGTGATAGTGTTGAAAAACCACTTTTCGCACTTGTGTTAGTGTTGAAAAACCACTTTTCGCACTTGTGTTAGTGTTGAAAAACCACTTTTCGCACTTGTGTTAGTGTTGAAAAACCACTTTTCGCACTTGTGTTAGTGTTGAAAAACCACTTTTCGCACTTGTGTTAGTGTTGAAAAACCACTTTTCGCACGTGTGATAGTGTTGAAAAACCACTTTTCGCACTTGTGTTAGTGTTGAAAAACCACTTTTCGCACTTGTGTTGGTGCAGGAAACCACTTTTTGCACTTGTGTTAGTGTGGAAAAAGCACGTTTCGCACTTGTGTTGGTGTAGGAAACCACTTTTCGCACTTGTGTTGGTGGAGGAAACCACTTTTGCACTTGTATTAGTGTGGAAAAAACACTTTTTGCACGTGTGATAGTGTTGAAAAACCACTTTTCGCACTTGTGTTAGTGTTGAAAAATCCACTTTTCGCACTTGTGTTGGTGCAGGAAACCACTTTTGCACTTGTATTAGTGTGGAAAAACCACTTTTCGCACTTGTGTTAGTGTTGAAAAACCACTTTTCGCACTTGTGTTAGTGAAGGAAACCACTTTTCGCACTTGTGTTGGTGCAGGAAACCACTTTTGCACTTGTATTAGTGTGGAAAAAACACTTTTTGCACTTGTGATAGTGTTGAAAAACCACTTCGCACTTGTGTTAGTGAAGGAAACCACTTTTCGCACTTGTGTTGGTGCAGGAAACCACTTTTGCACTTGTATTAGTGTGGAAAAAACACTTTTTGCACTTGTGATAGTGTTGAAAAAACACTTTTCGCACTTGTGTTGGTGCAGGAAACCACTTTTGGCAATTGTATTGGTGTGGAAAAACCACTTTTTGCACTTGTGTTAGTGTGGAAAAACCACTTTTCGCACTTATGTTAGTGTTGAAAAACCACTTTTCGCACTTGTGTTAGTGTGGAAAAACCACTTTTCGCACTTGTGTTGCTGTCGGAAACCACTTTTCGCACTTGTGTTGGGGGCAGGAAACCACTTTTGCACTTGTATTAGTGTGGAAAAAACACTTTTTGCACTTGTGTTAGTGTTGAACAACCACTTTTTACACTTGTGTTAGTGTTGAAAAACCACTTTTCGCACTTGTGTTGGTGCAGGAAACCACTTTTGCACTTCTATTAGTGTGGAAAAAAACACTTTTCGCACTTGTGTTAGTGTTGAAAAACCACTTTTCGCACTTGTGTTAGTGTTGAAAAACCACTTTTCGCACTTGTGTTGGTGCAGGAAACCACTTTTACACTTGTATTAGTGTGGAAAAAACACTTTTTGCACTTGTGATAGTGTTGAAAAACCACTTCGCACTTGTGTTAGTGAAGGAAACCACTTTTCGCACTTGTGTTGGTGCAGGAAACCACTTTTGCACTTGTATTAGTGTGGAAAAAACACTTTTTACACTTGTGTTAGTGTTGAAAAACCACTTTTCGCACTTGTGTTGGTGCAGGAAACCACTTTTGCATTCGTGTGGAAAAACCACTTTTCGCACTTGTTTTGGTGCAGGAAAACACTTTTGCACTTGTATTAGTGTGGAAAAACCACTTTTTGCACTTGTGATAGTGTTGAAAAACCACTTTTGAACTTGTGTTAGTGTTGAAAAACCACTTTTGAACTTGTGTTAGTGTTGAAAAACCACTTTTTGCTGTTGTGTTGGTGCAGGAAACCACTTTTGCACTTGTATTAGTGTGGAAAAAACACTTTTTGCACTTGTGATAGTGTTGAAAAACCACTTTTCGCACTTGTGTTAGTGTTGAAAAACCACTTTTCGCACTTGTGTTAGTGTTGAAAAACCACTTTTCGCACTTGTGTTAGTGTTGAAAAACCACTTTTCGCACTTGTGTTAGTGTTGAAAAACCACTTTTCGCACTTGTGTTAGTGTTGAAAAACCACTTTTCGCACTTGTGATAGTGTTGAAAAACCACTTTTCGCACTTGTGTTAGTGTTGAAAAACCACTTTTCGCACTTGTGTTGGTGCAGGAAACCACTTTTTGCACTTGTGTTAGTGTGGAAAAAGCACGTTTCGCACTTGTGTTGGTGTAGGAAACCACTTTTCGCACTTGTGTTGGTGGAGGAAACCACTTTTGCACTTGTATTAGTGTGGAAAAAACACTTTTTGCACTTGTGATAGTGTTGAAAAACCACTTTTCGCACTTGTGTTAGTGTTGAAAAATCCACTTTTCGCACTTGTGTTGGTGCAGGAAACCACTTTTGCACTTGTATTAGTGTGGAAAAACCACTTTTCGCACTTGTGTTAGTGTTGAAAAACCACTTTTCGCACTTGTGTTAGTGAAGGAAACCACTTTTCGCACTTGTGTTGGTGCAGGAAACCACTTTTGCACTTGTATTAGTGTGGAAAAAACACTTTTTGCACTTGTGATAGTGTTGAAAAACCACTTCGCACTTGTGTTAGTGAAGGAAACCACTTTTCGCACTTGTGTTGGTGCAGGAAACCACTTTTGCACTTGTATTAGTGTGGAAAAAACACTTTTTGCACTTGTGATAGTGTTGAAAAAACACTTTTCGCACTTGTGTTGGTGCAGGAAACCACTTTTGGCAATTGTATTGGTGTGGAAAAACCACTTTTTGCACTTGTGTTAGTGTGGCAAAACCACTTTTCGCACTTATGTTAGTGTTGAAAAACCACTTTTCGCACTTGTGTTAGTGTGGAAAAACCACTTTTCGCACTTGTGTTGCTGTCGGAAACCACTTTTCGCACTTGTGTTGGGGGCAGGAAACCACTTTTGCACTTGTATTAGTGTGGAAAAAACACTTTTTGCACTTGTGTTAGTGTTGAACAACCACTTTTTACACTTGTGTTAGTGTTGAAAAACCACTTTTCGCACTTGTGTTGGTGCAGGAAACCACTTTTGCACTTCTATTAGTGTGGAAAAAAACACTTTTCGCACTTGTGTTAGTGTTGAAAAACCACTTTTCGCACTTGTGTTAGTGTTGAAAAACCACTTTTCGCACTTGTGTTGGTGCAGGAAACCACTTTTGCACTTGTATTAGTGTGGAAAAAACACTTTTTACACTTGTGTTAGTGTTGAAAAACCACTTTTCGCACTTGTGTTGGTGCAGGAAACCACTTTTGCATTCGTGTGGAAAAACCACTTTTCGCACTTGTTTTGGTGCAGGAAAACACTTTTGCACTTGTATTAGTGTGGAAAAACCACTTTTCGCACTTGTGTTAGTGTTGAAAAACCACTTTTCGCACTTGTGTTAGTGTTGAAAATCCACTTTTCGCACTTGTGTTGGTGCAGGAAACCACTTTTGCACTTGTATTAGTGTGGAAAAAACACTTTTTACACTTGTGTTAGTTTTGAAAAACCACTTTTCGCACTTGTGTTGGTGCAGGAAACCACTTTTGCATTCGTGTGGAAAAACCACTTTTCGCACTTGTTTTGGTGCAGGAAAACACTTTTGCACTTGTATTAGTGTGGAAAAACCACTTTTCGCACTTGTGTTAGTGTTGAAAAACCACTTTTCGCACTTGTGTTAGTGTTGAAAATCCACTTTTCGCACTTGTGTTGGTGCAGGAAACCACTTTTGCACTTGTATTAGTGTGGAAAAACCACTTTTCGCACTTGTGTTAGTGTTGAAAAACCACTTTTGCACTTGTATTAGTGTGGAAAAAACACTTTTTGCACTTGTGATAGTGTTGAAAAACCACTTTTCGCACTTGTGTTGGTGCAGGAAACCACTTTTGCACTTGTATTAGTGTGGAAAAACCACTTTTCGCACTTGTGTTAGTGTTGAAAAACCACTTTTCACACTTGTGTTGGTGCAGGAAACCACTTTTTGCACTTGTGTTCGTGTGGAAAAAGCACGTTTCGCACTTGTGTTGGTGTAGGAAACCACTTTTCGCACTTGTGTTGGTGGAGGAAACCACTTTTGCACTTGTATTAGTGTGGAAAAAACACTTTTTGCACTTGTGATAGTGTTGAAAAACCACTTTTCGCACTTGTGTTAGTGTTGAAAAATCCACTTTTCGCACTTGTGTTGGTGCAGGAAACCACTTTTGCACTTGTATTAGTGTGGAAAAACCACTTTTCGCACTTGTGTTAGTGTTGAAAAACCACTTTTCACACTTGTGTTAGTGAAGGAAACCACTTTTCGCACTTGTGTTGGTGCAGGAAACCACTTTTGCACTTGTATTAGTGTGGAAAAAACACTTTTTGCACTTGTGATAGTGTTGAAAAACCACTTCGCACTTGTGTTAGTGAAGGAAACCACTTTTCGCACTTGTGTTGGTGCAGGAAACCACTTTTGCACTTGTATTCGTGTTGAAAAAACACTTTTCGCACTTGTGTTGGTGCAGGAAACCACTTTTGGCAATTGTATTGGTGTGGAAAAACCACTTTTTGCACTTGTGTTAGTGTGGAAAAAACCACTTTTCGCACTTGTGTTAGTGTGGAAAAACCACTTTTCGCACTTGTGTTGCTGTCGGAAACCACTTTTCGCACTTGTGTTGGGGCAGGAAACCACTTTTGCACTTGTATTAGTGTGGAAAAAACACTTTTTGCACTTGTGATAGTGTTGAAAAACCACTTTTCGCACTTGTGTTGGTGCAGGAAACCACTTTTGCACTTGTAATAGTGTGGATTAAATACTTTTTGCACTTGTGATTGTGTGGAAAAACCACTTTTCGCACTTGTGTTAGTGTTGAAAAACCACTTTTCACACTTGTGCTTGTGCAGGAAACCACTTTTGCACTTGTATTAGTGTGGAAAACCACTTTTCGCACTTGTGTTAGTGTTGAAAAACCACTTTTCGCACTTGTGTTTGTGTTGAAAAACCACTTTTCGCACTTGTGTTAGTGTTGAAAAACCACTTTTCGCACTTGTGTTGGTGCAGGAAACCACTTTTGCACTTCTATTAGTGTGGAAAAAACCACTTTTCGCACTTGTGTTAGTGTTGAAAAACCACTTTTCGCACTTGTGTTAGTGTTGAAAAACCAATTTTCGCACTTGTGTTGGTGCAGGAAACCACTTTTGCACTTGTATTAGTGTGGAAAAACCACTTTTCGCACTTGTGTTAGTGTTGAAAAACCACTTATCGCACTTGTGTTGGTGCAGTAAACCACTTTTGCACTTGTATTAGTGTGGAAAAAACACTTTTTGCACTTGTATTAGTGTGGAAAAAACACTTTTTGCACTTGTATTAGTGTGGAAAAACCACTTTTCGCACTTGTGTTAGTGTTGAAAATCCACTTTTCGCACTTGTGTTGGTGCAGGAAACCACTTTTGCACTTGTATTAGTGTGGAAAACCAATTTTCGCACTTGTGTTAGTGTTGAAAAACCACTTTTCGCACTTGTGTTAGTGTTGAAAAACCACTTTTGCACTTGTATTAGTGTGGAAAAAACACTTTTTGCACTTGTGTTAGTGTTGAAAAACCACTTCGCACTTATGTTAGTGAAGGAAACCACTTTTCGCACTTGTGTTGGTGCAGGAAACCACTTTTGCACTTGTATTAGTGTGGAAAAAACACTTTTTGCACTTGTGATAGTGTTGAAAAACCACTTTTTGCACTTGTGTTATTGTTGAAAACCCACTTTTTGCACTTGTGTTGGTGAAAGAAACCACTTTTGGCACTTGTGTTAGTGTGGAAAAACCACTTTTTGCACTTGTGTTAGTGTGGAAAAACCACTTTTCGCACTTGTGTTAGTGTTGAAAAACCACTTTTCGCACTTGTGTTGGTGCAGGAAACCACTTTTCGCACTTGTGTTGGTGCAGGAAACCACTTTTGCACTTCTATTAGTGTGGAAAAAACCACTTTTCACACTTGTGTTAGTGTTGAAAAACCACTTTTCGCACTTGTGTTGCTGCAGGAAACCACTTTTGCACTTGTATTAGTGTGGAAAAACGACTTTTCGCACTTATGTTAGTGTTGAAAAACCACTTTTCGCACTTGTGTTAGTGTGGAAAAACCACTTTTCGCACTTGTGTTGCTGTCGGAAACCACTTTTCGCACTTGTGTTGGGGGCAGGAAACCACTTTTGCACTTGTATTAGTGTGGAAAAAACACTTTTTGCACTTGTGTTAGTGTTGAACAACCACTTTTTACACTTGTGTTAGTGTTGAAAAACCACTTTTCGCACTTGTGTTGGTGCAGGAAACCACTTTTGCACTTCTATTAGTGTGGAAAAAAACACTTTTCGCACTTGTGTTAGTGTTGAAAAACCACTTTTCGCACTTGTGTTAGTGTTGAAAAACCACTTTTCGCACTTGTGTTGGTGCAGGAAACCACTTTTACACTTGTATTAGTGTGGAAAAAACACTTTTTGCACTTGTGATAGTGTTGAAAAACCACTTCGCACTTGTGTTAGTGAAGGAAACCACTTTTCGCACTTGTGTTGGTGCAGGAAACCACTTTTGCACTTGTATTAGTGTGGAAAAAACACTTTTTACACTTGTGTTAGTGTTGAAAAACCACTTTTCGCACTTGTGTTGGTGCAGGAAACCACTTTTGCATTCGTGTGGAAAAACCACTTTTCGCACTTGTTTTGGTGCAGGAAAACACTTTTGCACTTGTATTAGTGTGGAAAAACCACTTTTCGCACTTGTGTTAGTGTTGAAAAACCACTTTTCGCACTTGTGTTAGTGTTGAAAATCCACTTTTCGCACTTGTGTTGGTGCAGGAAACCACTTTTGCACTTGTATTAGTGTGGAAAAACCACTTTTCGCACTTGTGTTAGTGTTGAAAAACCACTTTTGCACTTGTATTAGTGTGGAAAAAACACTTTTTGCACTTGTGATAGTGTTGAAAAACCACTTTTCGCACTTGTGTTGGTGCAGGAAACCACTTTTGCACTTGTATTAGTGTGGAAAAACCACTTTTCGCACTTGTGTTAGTGTTGAAAAACCACTTTTCACACTTGTGTTGGTGCAGGAAACCACTTTTTGCACTTGTGTTCGTGTGGAAAAAGCACGTTTCGCACTTGTGTTGGTGTAGGAAACCACTTTTCGCACTTGTGTTGGTGGAGGAAACCACTTTTGCACTTGTATTAGTGTGGAAAAAACACTTTTTGCACTTGTGATAGTGTTGAAAAACCACTTTTCGCACTTGTGTTAGTGTTGAAAAATCCACTTTTCGCACTTGTGTTGGTGCAGGAAACCACTTTTGCACTTGTATTAGTGTGGAAAAACCACTTTTCGCACTTGTGTTAGTGTTGAAAAACCACTTTTCACACTTGTGTTAGTGAAGGAAACCACTTTTCGCACTTGTGTTGGTGCAGGAAACCACTTTTGCACTTGTATTAGTGTGGAAAAAACACTTTTTGCACTTGTGATAGTGTTGAAAAACCACTTCGCACTTGTGTTAGTGAAGGAAACCACTTTTCGCACTTGTGTTGGTGCAGGAAACCACTTTTGCACTTGTATTCGTGTGGAAAAAACACTTTTTGCACTTGTGATAGTGTTGAAAAAACACTTTTCGCACTTGTGTTGGTGCAGGAAACCACTTTTGGCAATTGTATTGGTGTGGAAAAACCACTTTTTGCACTTGTGTTAGTGTGGAAAAAACCACTTTTCGCACTTGTGTTAGTGTGGAAAAACCACTTTTCGCACTTGTGTTGCTGTCGGAAACCACTTTTCGCACTTGTGTTGGGGCAGGAAACCACTTTTGCACTTGTATTAGTGTGGAAAAAACACTTTTTGCACTTGTGATAGTGTTGAAAAACCACTTTTCGCACTTGTGTTGGTGCAGGAAACCACTTTTGCACTTGTAATAGTGTGGATTAAATACTTTTTGCACTTGTGATTGTGTGGAAAAACCACTTTTCGCACTTGTGTTAGTGTTGAAAAACCACTTTTCACACTTGTGCTTGTGCAGGAAACCACTTTTGCACTTGTATTAGTGTGGAAAACCACTTTTCGCACTTGTGTTAGTGTTGAAAAACCACTTTTCGCACTTGTGTTTGTGTTGAAAAACCAATTTTCGCACTTGTGTTGGTGCAGGAAACCACTTTTGCACTTGTATTAGTGTGGAAAAACCACTTTTCGCACTTGTGTTAGTGTTGAAAAACCACTTATCGCACTTGTGTTGGTGCAGTAAACCACTTTTGCACTTGTATTAGTGTGGAAAAAACACTTTTTGCACTTGTATTAGTGTGGAAAAAACACTTTTTGCACTTGTATTAGTGTGGAAAAACCACTTTTCGCACTTGTGTTAGTGTTGAAAATCCACTTTTCGCACTTGTGTTGGTGCAGGAAACCACTTTTGCACTTGTATTAGTGTGGAAAACCAATTTTCGCACTTGTGTTAGTGTTGAAAAACCACTTTTCGCACTTGTGTTAGTGTTGAAAAACCACTTTTGCACTTGTATTAGTGTGGAAAAAACACTTTTTGCACTTGTATTAGTGTGGAAAAACCACTTTTCGCACTTGTGTTAGTGTTGAAAATCCACTTTTCGCACTTGTGTTGGTGCAGGAAACCACTTTTGCACTTGTATTAGTGTGGAAAACCAATTTTCGCACTTGTGTTAGTGTTGAAAAACCACTTTTCGCACTTGTGTTAGTGTTGAAAAACCACTTTTCGCACTTGTGTTAGTGTTGAAAAACCACTTTTGCACTTGTGTTAGTGTTGAAAAACCACTTCGCACTTATGTTAGTGAAGGAAACCACTTTTCGCACTTGTGTTGGTGCAGGAAACCACTTTTGCACTTGTATTAGTGTGGAAAAAACACTTTTTGCACTTGTGATAGTGTTGAAAAACCACTTTTTGCACTTGTGTTATTGTTGAAAACCCACTTTTTGCACTTGTGTTGGTGAAAGAAACCACTTTTGGCACTTGTGTTAGTGTGGAAAAACCACTTTTTGCACTTGTGTTAGTGTTGAAAAACCACTTTTCGCACTTGTGTTAGTGTTGAAAAACCACTTTTGCACTTGTGTTAGTGTTGAAAAACCACTTTTCGCACTTGTGTTGGTGCAGGAAACCACTTTTCGCACTTGTGTTGGTGCAGGAAACCACTTTTGCACTTCTATTAGTGTGGAAAAAACCACTTTTCACACTTGTGTTAGTGTTGAAAAACCACTTTTCGCACTTGTGTTGCTGCAGGAAACCACTTTTGCACTTGTATTAGTGTGGAAAAACGACTTTTCGCACTTATGTTAGTGTTGAAAAACCACTTTTCGCACTTGTGTTGGTGCAGGAAACCACTTTTGCATTAGTGTGGAAAAACCACTTTTCGCACTTGTTTTGGTGCAGGAAAACACTTTTGCACTTGTATTAGTGTGGAAAAACCACTTTTCGCACTTGTGTTAGTGTTGAAAAACCACTTTTCACACTTGTGTTAGTGTTGAAAAACCCACTTTTCGCACTTGTGTTAGTGTTGAAAAAACCACTTTTCGCACTTGTGTTGGTGCAGGAAACCACTTTTGCATTAGTGTCGAAAAAACCACTTTTCACACTTGTTTTGGTGCAGGAAACCACTTTTGCACTTGTATTAGTGTGGAAAAACCACTTTTCGCACTTGTGTTAGTGAAGGAAATCACTTTTCACACTTGTGTTGGTGCAGGAAACCACTTTTGCACTTGTATTAGTGTGGAAAAAAACACTTTTTGCACTTGTGATAGTGTTGAAAAACCACTTTTCGCACTTGTGTTAGTGTTGAAAAACCACTTTTCGCACTTGTGTTGGTGCAGGAAACCCACTTTTGCACTTGTATTAGTGTGGAAAAACCACTTTTCGCACTTGTGTTAGTGTTGAAAAACCACTTTTCGCACTTGTGTTGGTGCAGGAAACCACTTTTGCACTTGTATTAGTGTGGAAAAAACACTTTTTGCACTTGGGATAGTGTTGAAAAACCACTTTTCGCACTTGTGTTAGTGTTGAAAAACCACTTTTCGCACTTGTGTTGGTGCAGGAAACCACTTTTGCACTTGTATTATTGTGGAAAAAACACTTTTTGCACTTGTGATAGTGTTGAAAAACGACTTTTCGCACTTGTGTTTGTGTTGAAAAACCACTTTTTGCACTTGTGTTACTGTTGAAAAACCACTTTTCGCACTTGTGTTGGTGCAGGAAACCACTTTTGCACTTGTATTAGTGTGGAAAAAACACTTTTTGCACTTGTGATAGTGTTGAAAAACCACTTTTGCACTTGTGTTAGTGTTGAAAAACCACTTTTCGCCGTTGTGTTGGTGCAGGAAACCACTTTTGCACTTGTATTAGTGTGGAAAAAACACTTTTTGCACTTGTGATAGTGTTGAAAAACCACTTTTCGCACTTGTGTTAGTGTTGAAAAACCACTTTTCGCACTTGTGTTAGTGTTGAAAAACCACTTTTTGCACTTGTGTTAGTGTTGAAAAACCACTTTTCGCACTTGTGTTAGTGTTGAAAAACCACTTTTCGCACTTGTGATAGTGTTGAAAAACCACTTTTCGCACTTGTGTTAGTGTTGAAAAACCACTTTTCGCACTTGTGTTAGTGTTGAAAAACCACTTTTCGCACTTGTGTTGGTGCAGGAAACCACTTTTTGCACTTGTGTTAGTGTGGAAAAAGCACGTTTCGCACTTGTGTTGGTGTAGGCAACCACTTTTCGCACTTGTGTTGGTGGAGGAAACCACTTTTGCACTTGTATTAGTGTGGAAAAAACACTTTTTGCACTTGTGATAGTGTTGAAAAACCACTTTTCGCACTTGTGTTAGTGTTGAAAAATCCACTTTTCGCACTTGTGTTGGTGCAGGAAACCACTTTTGCACTTGTATTAGTGTGGAAAAACCACTTTTCGCACTTGTGTTAGTGTTGAAAAACCACTTTTCGCACTTGTGTTAGTGAAGGAAACCACTTTTCGCACTTGTGTTGGTGCAGGAAACCACTTTTGCACTTGTATTAGTGTGGAAAAAACACTTTTTGCACTTGTGATAGTGTTGAAAAACCACTTCGCACTTGTGTTAGTGAAGGAAACCACTTTTCGCACTTGTGTTGGTGCAGGAAACCACTTTTGGCAATTGTATTGGTGTGGAAAAACCACTTTTTGCACTTGTGTTAGTGTGGAAAAACCACTTTTCGCACTTATGTTAGTGTTGAAAAACCACTTTTCGCACTTGTGTTAGTGTGGAAAAAACACTTTTCGCACTTGTGTTGCTGTCGGAAACCACTTTTCGCACTTGTGTTGGGGCAGGAAACCACTTTTGCACTTGTATTAGTGTGGAAAAAACACTTTTTGCACTTGTGATAGTGTTGAAAAACCACTTTTCGCACTTGTGTTGGTGCAGGAAACCACTTTTGCACTTGTATTAGTGTGGATTAAATACTTTTTGCACTTGTGATTGTGTGGAAAAACCACTTTTCGCACTTGTGTTAGTGTTGAAAAACCACTTTTAACACTTGTGCTTGTGCAGGAAACCACTTTTGCACTTGTATTAGTGTGGAAAACCACTTTTCGCACTTGTGTTAGTGTTGAAAAACCACTTTTCGCACTTGTGTTTGTGTTGAAAAACCACTTTTTGCACTTGTGTTAGTGTTGAAAAACCACTTTTCGCACTTGTGTTGGTGCAGGAAACCACTTTTGCACTTGTATTAGTGTGGAAAAACCACTTTTCGCACTTGTGTTAGTGTTGAACAACCACTTTTCGCACTTGTGTTGGTGCAGGAAACCACTTTTGCACTTCTATTAGTGTGGAAAAAACCACTTTTCGCACTTGTGTTAGTGTTGAAAAACCACTTTTCGCACTTGTGTTAGTGTTGAAAAACCACTTTTCGCACTTGTGTTGGTGCAGGAAACCACTTTTGCACTTGTATTAGTGTGGAAAAAACACTTTTTGCACTTGTGATAGTGTTGAAAAACCACTTCGCACTTGTGTTAGTGAAGGAAACCACTTTTCGCACTTGTGTTGGTGCAGGAAACCACTTTTGCACTTGTATTAGTGTGGAAAAAACACTTTTTACACTTGTGTTAGTGTTGAAAAACCACTTTTCGCACTTGTGTTGGTGCAGGAAACCACTTTTGCATTAGTGTGGAAAAACCACTTTTCGCACTTGTTTTGGTGCAGGAAAACACTTTTGCACTTGTATTAGTGTGGAAAAACCACTTTTCGCTCTTGTGTTAGTGTTGAAAAACCACTTTTCGCACTTGTGTTAGTGTTGAAAATCCACTTTTCGCACTTGTGTTGGTGCAGGAAACCACTTTTGCACTTGTATTAGTGTGGAAAAACCACTTTTCGCACTTGTGTTAGTGTTGAAAAACCACTTTTGCACTTGTATTAGTGTGGAAAAAACACTTTTTGCACTTGTGATAGTGTTGAAAAACCACTTTTCGCACTTGTGTTGGTGCAGGAAACCACTTTTGCACTTGTATTAGTGTGGAAAAACCACTTTTCGCACTTGTGTTAGTGTTGAAAAACCACTTTTTGCACTTGTGTTACTGTTGAAAAACCACTTTTCGCACTTGTGTTGGTGCAGGAAACCACTTTTGCATTTGTATTAGTGTGGAAAAAACACTTTTTGGACTTGTGATAGTGTTGAAAAACCACTTTTCGCACTTGTGTTGGTGCAGGAAACCACTTTTGCACTTGTATTAGTGTGGAAAAAACACTTTTTGCACTTGTGATAGTGTTGAAAAACCACTTTTCGCACTTGTGTTAGTGTTGAAAAACCACTTTTCGCACTTGTGTTAGCGTTGAAAAACCACTTTTCGCACTTGTGTTAGTGTTGAAAAACCACTTTTCGCACTTGTGTTGGTGCAGTAAACCACTTTTGCACTTGTATTAGTGTGGAAAAAACACTTTTTGCACTTGTATTAGTGTGGAAAACGACTTTTCGCACTTGTGTTAGTGTTGAAAATCCACTTTTCGCACTTGTGTTAGTGTTGAAAAACCACTTTTGCACTTGTATTAGTGTGGAAAAACACTTTTTGCACTTGTGTTAGTGTTGAAAAACCACTTCGCACTTGTGTTAGTGAAGGAAACCACTTTTCGCACTTGTGTTGGTGCAGGAAACCACTTTTGCACTTGTATTAGTGTGGAAAAAACACTTTTTGCACTTGTGATAGTGTTGAAAACCCACTTTTTGCACTTGTGTTGGTGAAGGAAACCACTTTTGGCAATTGTATTGGTGTGGAAAAACCACTTTTTGCACTTGTGTTAGTGTGGAAAAACCACTTTTCGCACTTATGTTAGTGTTGAAAAACCACTTTTCGCACTTGTGTTAGTGTGGAAAAACCACTTTTCGCACTTGTGTTGCTGTCGGAAACCACTTTTCGCACTTGTGTTGGGGCAGGAAACCACTTTTGCACTTGTATTAGTGTGGAAAAAACACTTTTTGCACTTGTGATAGTGTTGAAAAACCACTTTTCACACTTGTGTTGGTGCAGAAAACCACTTTTGCACTTGTATTAGTGTGGAAAACCACTTTTCGCACTTGTGTTAGTGTTGAAAAACCACTTTTCGCACTTGTGTTTGTGTTGAAAAACCACTTTTCGCACTTGTGTTGGTGCAGGAAACCACTTTTGCACTTGTATTAGTGTGGAAAAACCACTTTTCGCACTTGTGTTAGTGTTGAAAAACCACTTTTCGCACTTGTGCTAGTGTTGAAAAACCACTTTTCGCACTTGTGTTGGTGCAGGAAACCACTTTTGCACTTGTATTAGTTCTGGAAAAAACACTTTTTGCACTTGTATTAGTGTGAAAAAACACTTTTCGCACTTGTGATAGTGTTGAAAAACCACTTTTCGCACTTGTGTTAGTGTTGAAAAACCACTTTTCGCACTTGTGTTGGTGCAGGAAACCACTTTTGCATTAGTGTGAAAAAACACTTTTCGCACTTGTGATAGTGTTGAAAAACCACTTTTCGCACTTGTGTTAGTGTTGAAAAACGACTTTTCGCACTTGTGATAGTGTTGAAAAACCACTTTTCTCCCTTGTGTTGGTGCAGGAAACCACTTTTTGCACTTGTGTTAGTGTGGAAAAAGCACGTTTCGCACTTGTGTTGGTGTAGGAAACCACTTTTCGCACTTGTGTTGGTGGAGGAAACCACTTTTGCACTTGTATTAGTGTGGAAAAAACACTTTTTGCACTTGTGTTAGTGTTGAAAATCCACTTTTCGCACTTGTGTTGGTGCAGGAAACCACTTTTGCACTTGTATTAGTGTGGAAAAACCACTTTTCGCACTTGTGTTAGTGTTGAAAAACCACTTTTCGCACTTGTGTTAGTGAAGGAAACCACTTTTCGCACTTGTGTTGGTGCAGGAAACCACTTTTCGCACTTGTGTTCGTGTTGAAAAACCACTTTTCGCACTTGTGTTGGTGCAGGAAACCACTTTTGCACTTGTATTATTGTGGAAAAAACACTTTTTGCACTTGTGATAGTGTTGAAAAACGACTTTTCGCACTTGTGTTTGTGTTGAAAAACCACTTTTTGCACTTGTGTTACTGTTCAAAAACCACTTTTCGCACTTGTGTTGGTGCAGGAAACCACTTTTGCATTTGTATTAGTGTGGAAAAAACACTTTTTGCACGTTTGATAGTGTTGAAAAACCACTTTTCGCACTTGTGTTAGTGTTGAAAAACGACTTTTCGCACTTGTGATAGTGTTGAAAAACCACTTTTCGCACTTGTGATAGTGTTGAAAAACCACCTTTCTCCCTTGTGTTGGTGCAGGAAACCACTTTTTGCACTTGTGTTAGTGTGGAAAAAGCACGTTTCGCACTTGTGTTGGTGTAGGAAACCACTTTTCGCACTTGTGTTGGTGGAGGAAACCACTTTTGCACTTGTATTAGTGTGGAAGAAACACTTTTTGCACTTGTGTTAGTGTTGAAAATCCACTTTTCGCACTTGTATTGGCGCAGGAAACCGCTTTTGCACTTGTATTAGTGTGGAAAAACCACTTTTCGCACTTGTGTTAGTGTTGAAAAACCACTTTTCGCACTTGTGTTAGTGAAGGAAACCACTTTTCGCACTTGTATTAGTGTGGAAAAAACACTTTTTGCATTTGTGATAGTGTTGAAAAACCACTTTTCGCACTTGTTTTAGTGTTGAAAAACCACTTTTCGCACTTGTGTTGGTGCAGGAAACCACTTTTGCACTTGTATTAGTGTGGAAAAACCACTTTTCGCACTTGTGTTAGTGTTGAAAAACCACTTTTCGCACTTGTGTTGCTGCAGGAAACCACTTTTGCACTTGTATTAGTGTGGAAAAACCACTTTTTGCACTTGTATTAGTGTGGAAATAACACTTTTTGCACTTGTATTAGTGTGGAAAAACCACCTTTGCACTTGTATTAGTGTGGAAAAAAAAAATCTTTTTGCACTTGTATTAGTGTGGAAAAAACACTTTTGCACTTGTATTAGTGTGGAAAACCACTTTTCGCACTTGTGTTAGTGTTGAAAAACCACTTTTTGCACTTGTGTTAGTGTTGAAAAACCACTTCGCACTTATGTTAGTGAAGGAAACCACTTTTGGCACTTGTGTTGGTGCAGGAAACCACTTTTGCACTTGTATTAGTGTTGAAAAACCACTTTTTGCACTTGTGTTAGTGTTGAAAAACCACTTCGCACTTATGTTAGTGAAGGAAACCACTTTTGGCACTTGTGTTGGTGCAGGAAACCACTTTTGCACTTGTATTAGTGTGGAAAAAAACACTTTTTGCACTTGTGATAGTGTTGAAAAACCACTTTTTGCACTTGTGTTAGTGTTGAAAACCCACTTTTTGCACTTGTGTTGGTGAAGGAAACCACTTTTGGCAATTGTATTGGTGTGGAAAAACCACTTTTTGCACTTGTGTTAGTGTGGAAAAACCACTTTTCGCACTTATGTTAGTGTTGAAAAACCACTTTTCGCACTTGTGTTAGTGTGGAAAAACCACTTTTCGCACTTGTGTTGGTGTCGGAAACCATTTTTCGCACTTGTGTTGGGGCAGGAAACCACTTTTGCACTTGGATTAGTGTGGAAAAAACACTTTTTGCACTTGTGATAGTGTTGAAAAACCACTTTTCGCACTTGTGTTAGTGTTGAAAAACCACTTTTCGCACTTGTGTTGGTGCAGGAAACCACTTTTGCATTAGTGTGGAAAAACCACTTTTCGCACTTGTTTTGGTGCAGGAAAACACTTTTGCACTTGTATTAGTGTGGAAAAACCACTTTTCACACTTGTGTTAGTGTTGAAAAACCACTTTTCGCACTTGTGTTAGTGTTGAAAAACCACTTTTCGCACTTGTGTTGGTGCAGGAAACCACTTTTGCATTAGTGTGGAAAAACCACTTTTCGCACTTGTTTTGGTGCAGGACACCACTTTTGCACTTGCATTAGTGTGGAAAAACCACTTTTCGCACTTGTGTTAGTGTTGAAAAACCACTTTTCGCACTTGTGTTGGTGCAGGAAACCACTTTTGCACTTGTATTAGTGTGGAAAAACCACTTTTCGCACTTGTGTTAGGGTTGAAAAACCACTTTTCGCACTTGTGTTAGTGAAGGAAACCACTTTTCGCACTTGTGTTGGTGCAGGAAACCACTTTTGCACTTGTATTAGTGTGGAAAAACACTTTTTGCACTTGGGATAGTGTTGAAAAACCACTTTTCGCACTTGTGTTAGTGTTGAAAAGCCACTTTTCGCACTTGTGTTGGTGCAGGAAACCACTTTTGCACTTGTATTATTGTGGAAAAAACACTTTTTGCACTTGTGATAGTGTTGAAAAACCACTTTTCGCACTTGTGTTTGTGTTGAAAAACCACTTTTTGCACTTGTGTTACTGTTGTAAAACCACTTTTCGCACTTGTGTTGGTGCAGGAAACCACTTTTGCACTTGTATTAGTGTGGAAAAAACACTTTTTGCACTTGTGATAGTGTTGAAAAACCACTTTTGCACTTGTGTTAGTGTTGAAAAACCACTTTTCGCCGTTGTGTTGGTGCAGGAAACCACTTTTGCACTTGTATTAGTGTGGAAAAAACACTTTTTGCACTTGTGATAGTGTTGAAAAACCACTTTTCGCACTTGTGTTGGTGTAGGAAACCACTTTTCGCACTTGTGTTGGTGGAGGAAACCACTTTTGCACTTGTATTAGTGTGGAAAAAACACTTTTTGCACTTGTGTTAGTGTGGAAAATCCACTTTTCGCACTTGTGTTGGTGCAGGAAACCACTTTTGCACTTGTATTAGTGTGGAAAAACCATTTTTCGCACTTGTGTTAGTGTTGAAAAACCACTTTTCGCACTTGTGTTAGTGAAGGAAACCACTTTTCGCACTTGTGTTGGTGCAGGAAACCACTTTTGCACTTGTATTAGTGTGGAAAAAACACTTTTTGCACTTGTGTTAGTGTTGAAAATCCACTTTTCGCACTTGTGTTGGTGCAGGAAACCACTTTTGCACTTGTATTAGTGTGGAAAAACCACTTTTCGCACTTGTGTTAGTGTTGAAAAACCACTTTTCGCACTTGTGTTAGTGAAGGAAACCACTTTTCGCACTTGTGTTGGTGCAGGAAACCACTTTTCGCACTTGTGTTAGTGTTGAAAAACCACTTTTCGCACTTGTGTTGGTGCAGGAAACCACTTTTGCACTTGTATTATTGTGGAAAAAACACTTTTTGCACTTGTGATAGTGTTGAAAAACCACTTTTCGCACTTGTGTTTGTGTTGAAAAACCACTTTTTGCACTTGTGTTACTGTTCAAAAACCACTTTTCGCACTTGTGTTGGTGCAGGAAACCACTTTTGCATTTGTATTAGTGTGGAAAAAACACTTTTTGCACTTGTGATAGTGTTGAAAAACCACTTTTCGCACTTGTGTTAGTGTTGAAAAACCACTTTTCGCACTTGTGTTGGTGCAGGAAACCACTTTTGCACTTGTATTAGTGTGGAAAAAACACTTTTTGCACTTGTGATAGTGTTGAAAAACGACTTTTCGCACTTGTGTTAGTGTTGAAAAACCACTTTTCGCACTTGTGTTAGTGTTGAAAAACCACTTTTCGCACTTGTGTTGGTGCAGGAAACCACTTTTGCATTAGTGTGGAAAAACCACTTTTCGCACTTGTGTTGGTGCAGGAAACCACTTTTGCACTTGTATTAGTGTGGAAAAAACACTTTTTGCACTTGTGATAGTGTTGAAAAACCACTTTTCGCACTTGTTAGTGTTGAAAAACCACTTTTCACACTTGTGTTGGTGCAGGAAACCACTTTTGCACTTGTATTAGTGTGGAAAAAACACTTTTTGCACTTGGGATAGTGTTGAAAAACCACTTTTCGCACTTGTGTTAGTGTTGAAAAACCACTTTTCGCACTTGTATTATTGTGGAAAAAACACTTTTTGCACTTGTGATAGTGTTGAAAAAGCACTTTTCGCACTTGTGTTTGTGTTGAAAAACCACTTTTTGCACTTGTGTTACTGTTGAAAAACCACTTTTCGCACTTGTGTTGGTGCAGGAAACCACTTTTGCACTTGTATTAGTGTGGAAAAACCACTTTTCGCACTTGTGTTAGGGTTGAAAAACCACTTTTCGCACTTGTGTTAGTGAAGGAAACCACTTTTCGCACTTGTGTTGGTGCAGGAAACCACTTTTGCACTTGCATTAGTGTGGAAAAACACTTTTTGCACTTGGGACAGTGTTGAAAAACCACTTTTCGCACTTGTGTTAGTGTTGAAAAGCCACTTTTCGCACTTGTGTTGGTGCAGGAAACCACTTTTGCACTTGTATTATTGTGGAAAAAACACTTTTTGCACTTGTGATAGTGTTGAAAAACCACTTTTCGCACTTGTGTTTGTGTTGAAAAACCACTTTTTGCACTTGTGTTACTGTTGTAAAACCACTTTTCGCACTTGTGTTGGTGCAGGAAACCACTTTTGCACTTGTATTAGTGTGGAAAAAACACTTTTTGCACTTGTGATAGTGTTGAAAAACCACTTTTGCACTTGTGTTAGTGTTGAAAAACCACTTTTCGCCGTTGTGTTGGTGCAGGAAACCACTTTTGCACCTGTATTAGTGTGGAAAAAACACTTTTTGCACTTGTGATAGTGTTGAAAAACCACTTTTCGCACTTGTGTTGGTGTAGGAAACCACTTTTCGCACTTGTGTTGGTGGAGGAAACCACTTTTGCACTTGTATTAGTGTGGAAAAAACACTTTTTGCACTTGTGTTAGTGTTGAAAATCCACTTTTCGCACTTGTGTTGGTGCAGGAAACCACTTTTGCACTTGTATTAGTGTGGAAAAACCATTTTTCGCACTTGTGTTAGTGTTGAAAAACCACTTTTCGCACTTGTGTTAGTGAAGGAAACCACTTTTCGCACTTGTGTTGGTGCAGGAAACCACTTTTGCACTTGTATTAGTGTGGAAAAAACACTTTTTGCACTTGTGTTAGTGTTGAAAATCCACTTTTCGCACTTGTGTTGGTGCAGGAAACCACTTTTGCACTTGTATTAGTGTGGAAAAACCACTTTTCGCACTTGTGTTAGTGTTGAAAAACCACTTTTCGCACTTGTGTTAGTGAAGGAAACCACTTTTCGCACTTGTGTTGGTGCAGGAAACCACTTTTCGCACTTGTGTTAGTGTTGAAAAACCACTTTTCGCACTTGTGTTGGTGCAGGAAACCACTTTTGCACTTGTATTATTGTGGAAAAAACACTTTTTGCACTTGTGATAGTGTTGAAAAACCACTTTTCGCACTTGTGTTTGTGTTGAAAAACCACTTTTTGCACTTGTGTTACTGTTCAAAAACCACTTTTCGCACTTGTGTTGGTGCAGGAAACCACTTTTGCATTTGTATTAGTGTGGAAAAAACACTTTTTGCACTTGTGATAGTGTTGAAAAACCACTTTTCGCACTTGTGTTAGTGTTGAAAAACCACTTTTCGCACTTGTGTTGGTGCAGGAAACCACTTTTGCACTTGTATTAGTGTGGAAAAAACACTTTTTGCACTTGTGATAGTGTTGAAAAACCACTTTTCGCACTTGTGTTAGTGTTGAAAAACCACTTTTCGCACTTGTGTTAGTGTTGAAAAACCACTTTTCGCACTTGTGTTGGTGCAGGAAACCACTTTTGCATTAGTGTGGAAAAACCACTTTTCGCACTTGTTTTGGTGCAGGAACCACTTTTGCACTTGTATTAGTGTTGAAAAACCACTTTTCGCACTTGTGTTAGTGTTGAAAAACCACTTTTCGCACTTGTGTTGGTGCAGGAAACCACTTTTGCACTTTTATTAGTGTGGAAAAAACACTTTTTGCACTTGTGATAGTGTTGAAAAACCACTTTTCGCACTTGTGTTAGTGTTGAAAAACCACTTTTCGCACTTGTGTTGGTGCAGGAAACCACTTTTGCACTTGTATTAGTGTGGAAAAAACACTTTTTGCACTTGGGATAGTGTTGAAAAACCACTTTTCGCACTTGTGTTAGTGTTGAAAAACCACTTTTCGCACTTGTGTTGGTGCAGGAAACCACTTTTGCACTTGTATTATTGTGGAAAAAACACTTTTTGCACTTGTGATAGTGTTGAAAAACCACTTTTCGCACTTGTGTTTGTGTTGAAAAACCACTTTTTGCACTTGTGTTACTGTTGAAAAACCACTTTTCGCACTTGTGTTGGTGCAGGAAACCACTTTTGCACTTGTATTAGTGTGGAAAAAACACTTTTTGCACTTGTGATAGTGTTGAAAAACCACTTTTGCACTTGTGTTAGTGTTGAAAAACCACTTTTCGCACTTGTGTTGGTGCAGGAAACCACTTTTGCACTTGTATTAGTGTGGAAAAAACACTTTTTGCACTTGTGATAGTGTTGAAAAACCACTTTTCGCACTTGTGTTAGTGTTGAAAAACCACTTTTCGCACTTGTGTTAGTGTTGAAAAACCACTTTTCGCACTTGTGTTAGTGTTGAAAAACCACTTTTCGCACTTGTGTTAGTGTTGAAAAACCACTTTTCGCACTTGTGTTAGTGTTGAAAAACCACTTTTCTCCCTTGTGTTGGTGCAGGAAACCACTTTTTGCACTTGTGTTAGTGTGGAAAAAGCACGTTTCGCACTTGTGTTGGTGTAGGAAACCACTTTTCGCACTTGTGTTGGTGGAGGAAACCACTTTTGCACTTGTATTAGTGTGGAAAAAACACTTTTCGCACTTGTGTTAGTGTTGAAAAACCACTTTTCGCACTTGTGTTAGTGAAGGAAACCACTTTTCGCACTTGTGTTGGTGCAGGAAACCACTTTTGCACTTGTATTAGTGTGGAAAAAACACTTTTTGCACTTGTGATAGTGTTGAAAAACCACTTTTCGCACTTGTGTTAGTGTTGAAAAACCACTTTTCGCACTTGTGTTGGTGCAGGAAACCACTTTTGCACTTGTATTAGTGTGGAAAAAACACTTTTTGCACTTGGGATAGTGTTGAAAAACCACTTTTCGCACTTGTGTTAGTGTTGAAAAACCACTTTTCGCACTTGTGTTGGTGCAGGAAACCACTTTTGCACTTGTATTAGTGTGGAAAAAACACTTTTTGCACTTGTGATAGTGTTGAAAAACCACTTTTGCACTTGTGTTAGTGTTGAAAAACCACTTTTCGCACTTGTGTGGTGCAGGAAACCACTTTTGCACTTGTATTAGTGTGGAAAAAACACTTTTTGCACTTGTGATAGTGTTGAAAAACCACTTTTCGCACTTGTGTTAGTGTTGAAAAACCACTTTTCGCACTTGTGTTATTGTTGAAAAACCACTTTTCGCACTTGTGTTAGTGTTGAAAAACCACTTTTCGCACTTGTGTTAGTGTTGAAAAACCACTTTTCGCACTTGTGATAGTGTTGTAAAACCACTTTTCGCACTTGTGTTAGTGTTGAAAAACCACTTTTCGCACTTGTGTTAGTGCAGGAAACCACTTTTCGCACTTGTGTTAGTGTTGAAAAACCACTTTTCGCACTTGTGTTAGTGTTGAAAAAACACTTTTCGCACTTGTGATAGTGTTGAAAAACCACTTTTCGCACTTGTGTTAGTGTTGAAAAACCACTTTTCGCACTTGTGTTGGTGCAGGAAACCACTTTTTGCACTTGTGTTAGTGTGGAAAAAGCACGTTTCGCACTTGTGTTGGTGTAGGAAACCACTTTTCGCACTTGTGTTGGTTGCGGAAACCACTTTTGCACTTGTATTAGTGTGGAAAAAACACTTTTTGCACTTGTGATAGTGTTGAAAAACCACTTTTCACACTTGTGTTAGTGTTGAAAAACCACTTTTCGCACTTGTGTTGGTGCAGGAAACCACTTTTGCACTTGTATTAGTGTGGAAAAAACACTTTTTGCACTTGGGATAGTGTTGAAAAACCACTTTTCGCACTTGTGTTAGTGTTGAAAAACCACTTTTCGCACTTGTGTTGGTGCAGGAAACCACTTTTGCACTTGTATTATTGTGGAAAAAACACTTTTTGCACTTGTGATAGTGTTGAAAAACCACTTTTCGCACTTGTGTTTGTGTTGAAAAACCACTTTTTGCACTTGTGTTAGTGTTGAAAAACCACTTTTCGCACTTGTGTTGGTGCAGGAAACCACTTTTGCACTTGTATTAGTGTGGAAAAAACACTTTTTGCACTTGTGATAGTGTTGAAAAACCACTTTTCGCACTTGTGTTAGTGTTGAAAAACCACTTTTCGCACTTGTGTTAGCGTTGAAAAACCACTTTTCGCACTTGTGTTAGTGTTGAAAAACCACTTTTCGCTCTTGTGTTGGTGCAGTAAACCACTTTTGCACTTGTATTAGTGTGGAAAAAACACTTTTTGCACTTGTATTAGTGTGGAAAACGACTTTTCGCACTTGTGTTAGTGTTGAAAATCCACTTTTCGCACTTGTGTTGGTGCAGGAAACCACTTTTGCACTTGTATTAGTGTGGAAAAACCACTTTTCGCACTTGTGTTAGTGTTGAAAAACCACTTTTGCACTTGTATTAGTGTGGAAAAACACTTTTTGCACTTGTGTTAGTGTTGAAAAACCACTTCGCACTTGTGTTAGTGAAGGAAACCACTTTTCGCACTTGTGTTGGTGCAGGAAACCACTTTTGCACTTGTATTAGTGTGGAAAAAACACTTTTTGCACTTGTGATAGTGTTGAAAACCCACTTTTTGCACTTGTGTTGGTGAAGGAAACCACTTTTGGCAATTGTATTGGTGTGGAAAAACCACTTTTTGCACTTGTGTTAGTGTGGAAAAACCACTTTTCGCACTTATGTTAGTGTTGAAAAACCACTTTTCGCACTTGTGTTAGTGTGGAAAAACCACTTTTCGCACTTGTGTTGCTGTCGGAAACCACTTTTTTGCACTTGTGTTGGGGCAGGAAACCACTTTTGCACTTGTATTAGTGTGGAAAAAACACTTTTTGCACTTGTGATAGTGTTGAAAAACCACTTTTCACACTTGTGTTGGTGCAGAAAACCACTTTTGCACTTGTATTAGTGTGGATTAAATACTTTTTGCACTTGTGATTGAGTGGAAAAACCACTTTTCGCACTTGTGTTAGTGTTGAAAAACCACTTTTCACACTTGTGCTTGTGCAGGAAACCACTTTTGCACTTGTATTAGTGTGGAAAACCACTTTTCGCACTTGTGTTAGTGTTGAAAAACCACTTTTCGCACTTGTGTTTGTGTTGAAAAACCACTTTTCGCACTTGTGTTGGTGCAGGAAACCACTTTTGCACTTGTATTAGTGTGGAAAAACCACTTTTCGCACTTGTGTTAGTGTTGAAACCCCACTTTTTGCACTTGCGTTAGTGTTGAAAAACCAATTTTCGCACTTGTGTTGGTGCAGGAAACCACTTTTGCACTTGTATTAGTGTGGAAAAACCACTTTTTGCACTTGTGTTAGTGTTGAAAAACCTCTTTTCGCACTTTTGTTGGTGCAGGAAACCACTTTTGCACTTGTGATAGTGTTGAAAAACCACTTTTCACACTTGTGTTAGTGTTGAAAAACCACTTTTCGCACTTGTGCTAGTGTTGAAAAACCACTTTTCGCACTTGTGTTGGTGCAGGAAACCACTTTTGCACTTGTATTAGTTCTGGAAAAAACACTTTTTGCACTTGTATTAGTGTGAAAAAACACTTTTCGCACTTGTGATAGTGTTGAAAAACCACTTTTCGCACTTGTGTTAGTGTTGAAAAACCACTTTTCGCACTTGTGTTGGTGCAGGAAACCACTTTTGCACTTGTATTAGTGTGGAAAAACCACTTTTTGCACGTGTGATAGTGTTGAAAAACCACTTTTCGCACTTGTGTTAGTGTTGAAAAACGACTTTTCGCACTTGTGATAGTGTTGAAAAACCACTTTTCGCACTTGTGATAGTGTTGAAAAACCACTTTTCTCCCTTGTGTTGGTGCAGGAAACCACTTTTTGCACTTGTGTTAGTGTGGAAAAAGCACGTTTCGCACTTGTGTTGGTGTAGGAAACCACTTTTCGCACTTGTGTTGGTGGAGGAAACCACTTTTGCACTTGTATTAGTGTGGAAAAAACACTTTTTGCACTTGTGTTAGTGTTGAAAATCCACTTTTCGCACTTGTGTTGGCGCAGGAAACCGCTTTTGCACTTGCATTAGTGTGGAAAAACCACTTTTCGCACTTGTGTTAGTGTTGAAAAACCACTTTTCGCACTTGTGTTGGTGCAGGAAACCACTTTTGCACTTGTATTAGTGTGGAAAAAACACTTTTTGCACTTGGGATAGTGTTGAAAAACCACTTTTTGCACTTGTGTTAGTGTTGAAAAACCACTTTTTGCACTTGTGTTAGTGTTGAAAAACCACTTTTCGCACTTGTGTTGGTGCAGGAAACCACTTTTGCACTTGTATTAGTGTGGAAAAAACACTTTTTGCACTTGGGATAGTGTTGAAAAACCACTTTTTGCACTTGTGTTAGTGTTGAAAAACCACTTTTCGCACTTGTGTTGGTGCAGGAAACCACTTTTGCACTTCTATTAGTGTGGAAAAAACCACTTTTCGCACTTGTGTTAGTGTTGAAAAACCACTTTTCGCACTTGTGTTAGTGTTGAAAAACCACTTTTCGCACTTGTGTTGGTGTAGGAAACCACTTTTGCACTTGTATTAGTGTGGAAAAACCACTTTTCGCCCTTGTGTTAGTGTTGAAAAACCACTTATCGCACTTGTGTTGGTGCAGTAAACCACTTTTGCACTTGTATTAGTGTGGAAAAAACACTTTTTGCACTTGTATTAGTGTGGAAAAAACACTTTTTGCACTTGTATTAGTGTGGAAAAACCACTTTTCGCACTTGTGTTAGTGTTGAAAATCCAATTTTCGCACTTGTGTTGGTGCAGGAAACCACTTTTGCACTTGTATTAGTGTGGAAAACCACTTTTCGCACTTGTGTTAGTGTTGAAAAACCACTTTTGCACTTGTATTAGTGTGGAAAAAACACTTTTTGCACTTGTGTTAGTGTTGAAAAACCACTTCGCACTTATGTTGGTGAAGGAAACCACTTTTCGCACTTGTGTTGGTGCAGGAAACCACTTTTGCACTTGTATTAGTGTGGAAAAAACACTTTTTGCACTTGTGATAGTGTTGAAAAACCACTTTTTGCACTTGTGTTAGTGTTGAAAACCCACTTTTTGCACTTGTGTTGGTGAAGGAAACCACTTTTGGCAATTGTATTGGTGTGGAAAAACCACTTTTTGCACTTGTGTTAGTGTGGAAAACCACTTTTCGCACTTATGTTAGTGTTGAAAAACCACTTTTCGCACTTGTGTTAGTGTTGAAAAACCACTTTTCGCACTTGTGTTAGTGTTGAAAAACCACTTTTTGCACTTGTGTTAGTGTTGAAAAACCACTTTTCGCACTTGTGTTAGTGTTGAAAAACCACTTTTCGCACTTGTGTTGGTGCAGGAAAACACTTTTGCACTTGTATTAGTGTGGAAAAACCACTTTTCGCACTTGTGTTAGTGTTGAAAAACCACTTTTCGCACTTGTGTTAGTGTTGAAAAATCACTTTTCGCACTTGTGTTAGTGTTGAAAAACCACTTTTCGCACTTGTGTTGGTGCAGGAAACCACTTTTGCATTAGTGTGGAAAAACCACTTTTCGCACTTGTTTTGGTGCAGGAAACCACTTTTGCACTTGTATTAGTGTGGAAAAACCACTTTTCGCACTTGTGTTAGTGTTGAAAAACCACTTTTCGCACTTGTGTTGGTGCAGGAAACCACTTTTGCACTTGTATTAGTGTGGAAAAAACACTTTTTGCACTTGTATTAGTGTGGAAAAAACACTTTTTGCACTTGTGATAGTGTTGAAAACCCACTTTTTGCACTTGTGTTGGTGAAGGAAACCACTTTTGGCAATTGTATTGGTGTGGAAAAACCACTTTTTGCACTTGTGTTAGTGTGGAAAAACCACTTTTCGCACTTATGTTAGTGTTGAAAAACCACTTTTCGCACTTGTGTTAGTGTGGAAAAACCACTTTTCGCACTTGTGTTGCTGTCGGAAACCACTTTTCGCACTTGTGTTGGGGCAGGAAACCACTTTTGCACTTGTATTAGTGTGGAAAAAACACTTTTTGCACTTGTGATAGTGTTGAAAAACCACTTTTCACACTTGTGTTGGTGCAGAAAACCACTTTTGCACTTGTATTAGTGTGGATTAAATACTTTTTGCACTTGTGATTGTGTGGAAAAACCACTTTTCGCACTTGTGTTAGTGTTGAAAAACCACTTTTCACACTTGTGCAGGAAACCACTTTTGCACTTGTATTAGTGTGGAAAACCACTTTTCGCACTTGTGTTAGTGTTGAAAAACCACTTTTTGCACTTGTGTTACTGTTGAAAAACCACTTTTCGCACTTGTGTTGGTGCAGGAAACCACTTTTGCACTTGTATTAGTGTGGAAAAAACACTTTTTGCACTTGTGATAGTGTTGAAAAACCACTTTTGCACTTGTGTTAGTGTTGAAAAACCACTTTTCGCACTTGTGTTGGTGCAGGAAACCACTTTTGCACTTGTATTAGTGTGGAAAAAACACTTTTTGCACTTGTGATAGTGTTGAAAAACCACTTTTCGCACGTGTGTTAGTGTTGAAAAACCACTTTTCGAACTTGTGTTAGTGTTGAAAAACCACTTTTCGCACTTGTGTTAGTGTTGAAAAACCACTTTTCGCACTTGTGTTAGTGTTGAAAAACCACTTTTCGCACTTGTGTTAGTGTTGAAAAACCACTTTTCTCCCTTGTGTTGGTGCAGGAAACCACTTTTTGCACTTGTGTTAGTGTGGAAAAAGCACGTTTCGCACTTGTGTTGGTGTAGGAAACCACTTTTCGCACTTGTGTTGGTGGAGGAAACCACTTTTGCACTTGTATTAGTGTGGAAAAAACACTTTTCGCACTTGTGTTAGTGTTGAAAAACCACTTTTCGCACTTGTGTTAGTGAAGTAAACCACTTTTCGCACTTGTGTTGGTGCAGGAAACCACTTTTGCACTTGTATTAGTGTGGAAAAAACACTTTTTGCACTTGTGATAGTGTTGAAAAACCACTTTTCGCACTTGTGTTAGTGTTCAAAAACCACTTTTCGCACTTGTGTTGGTGCAGGAAACCACTTTTGCACTTGTATTAGTGTGGAAAAAACACTTTTTGCACTTGGGATAGTGTTGAAAAACCACTTTTCGCACTTGTGTTAGTGTTGAAAAACCACTTTTCGCACTTGTGTTGGTGCAGGAAACCACTTTTGCACTTGTATTAGTGTGGAAAAAACACTTTTTGCACTTGTGATAGTGTTGTAAAACCACTTTTCGCACTTGTGTTAGTGTTGAAAAACCACTTTTCGCACTTGTGTTAGTGTTGAAAAACCACTTTTCGCACTTGTGTTAGTGTTGAAAAAACACTTTTCGCACTTGTGATAGTGTTGAAAAACCACTTTTCGCACTTGTGTTGGTGCAGGAAACCACTTTTGCACTTGTATTAGTGTGGAAAAAACACTTTTTGCACTTGTGATAGTGTTGAAAAACCACTTTTCGCACTTGTGTTAGTGTTGAAAAACCACTTTTCGCACTTGTGTTAGCGTTGAAAAACCACTTTTCGCACTTGTGTTAGTGTTGAAAAACCACTTTTCGCTCTTGTGTTGGTGCAGTAAACCACTTTTGCACTTGTATTAGTGTGGAAAAAACACTTTTTGCACTTGTGTTAGTGTGGAAAAACCACTTTTCGCACTTATGTTAGTGTTGAAAAACCACTTTTCGCACTTGTGTTAGTGTGGAAAAACCACTTTTCGCACTTGTGTTGCTGTCGGAAACCACATTTCGCACTTGTGTTGGGGCAGGAAACCACTTTTGCACTTGTATTAGTGTGGAAAAAACACTTTTTGCACTTGTGATAGTGTTGAAAAACCACTTTTCACACTTGTGTTGGTGCAGAAAACCACTTTTGCACTTGTATTAGTGTGGATTAAATACTTTTTGCACTTGTGATTGTGTGGAAAAACCACTTTTCGCACTTGTGTTAGTGCTGAAAAACCACTTTTCACACTTGTGCTTGTGCAGGAAACCACTTTTGCACTTGTATTAGTGTGGAAAACCACTTTTCGCACTTGTGTTAGTGTTGAAAAACCACTTTTTGCACTTGTGTTACTGTTGAAAAACCACTTTTCGCACTTGTGTTGGTGCAGGAAACCACTTTTGCACTTGTATTAGTGTGGAAAAAACACTTTTTGCACTTGTGATAGTGTTGAAAAACCACTTTTGCACTTGTGTTAGTGTTGAAAAACCACTTTTCGCACTTGTGTTGGTGCAGGAAACCACTTTTGCACTTGTATTAGTGTGGAAAAAACACTTTTTGCACTTGTGATAGTGTTGAAAAACCACTTTTCGCACTTGTGTTAGTGTGAAAACCACTTTTCGCACTTGTGTTAGTGTTGAAAAAACCACTTTTCGCACTTGTGTTAGTGTTGAAAAACCACTTTTCGCACTTGTGTTAGTGTTGAAAAACCACTTTTCGCACTTGTGTTAGTGTTGAAAAACCACTTTTCTCCCTTGTGTTGGTGCAGGAAACCACTTTTTGCACTTGTGTTAGTGTGGAAAAAGCACGTTTCGCACTTGTGTTGGTGTAGGAAACCACTTTTCGCACTTGTGTTGGTGGAGGAAACCACTTTTGCACTTGTATTAGTGTGGAAAAAACACTTTTCGCACTTGTGTTAGTGTTGAAAAACCACTTTTCGCACTTGTGTTAGTGAAGGAAACCACTTTTCGCACTTGTGTTGGTGCAGGAAACCACTTTTGCACTTGTATTAGTGTGGAAAAAACACTTTTTGCACTTGTGATAGTGTTGAAAAACCACTTTTCGCACTTGTGTTAGTGTTGAAAAACCACTTTTCGCACTTGTGTTGGTGCAGGAAACCACTTTTGCACTTGTATTAGTGTGGAAAAAACACTTTTGCACTTGGGATAGTGTTGAAAAACCACTTTTCGCACTTGTGTTAGTGTTGAAAAACCACTTTTCGCACTTGTGTTGGTGCAGGAAACCACTTTTGCACTTGTATTAGTGTGGAAAAAACACTTTTTGCACTTGTGATAGTGTTGAAAAACCACTTTTGCACTTGTGTTAGTGTTGAAAAACCACTTTTCGCACCTGTGTTGGTGCAGGGAAACCACTTTTGCACTTGTATTAGTGTGGAAAAAACACTTTTTGCACTTGTGATAGTGTTGAAAAACCACTTTTCGCACTTGTGTTAGTGTTGAAAAACCACTTTTCGCACTTGTGTTATTGTTGAAAAACCACTTTTCGCACTTGTGTTAGTGTTGAAAAACCACTTTTCGCACTTGTGTTAGTGTTGAAAAACCACTTTTCGCACTTGTGATAGTGTTGTAAAACCACTTTTCGCACTTGTGTTAGTGTTGAAAAACCACTTTTCGCACTTGTGTTAGTGCAGGAAAACCAGTTTTCGCACTTGTGTTAGTGTTGAAAAACCACTTTTCGCACTTGTGTTAGTGTTGAAAAAACACTTTTCGCACTTGTGATAGTGTTGAAAAACCACTTTTCGCACTTGTGTTAGTGTTGAAAAACCACTTTTCTCCCTTGTGTTGGTGCAGGAAACCACTTTTTTGCACTTGTGTTAGTGTGGAAAAAGCACGTTTCGCACTTGTGTTGGTGTCAGGAAACCACTTTTCGCACTTGTGTTGGTTGCGGAAACCACTTTTGCACTTGTATTAGTGTGGAAAAAACACTTTTTGCACTTGTGATAGTGTTGAAAAAACCACTTTTCGCACTTGTGTTAGTGTTGAAAAACCACTTTTCGCACTTGTGTTGGTGCAGGAAACCACTTTTGCACTTGTATTAGTGTGGAAAAAACACTTTTTGCACTTGGGATAGTGTTGAAAAACCACTTTTCGCACTTGTGTTGGTGCAGGAAACCACTTTTGCACTTGTATTATTGTGGAAAAAACACTTTTTGCACTTGTGATAGTGTTGAAAAACCACTTTTCGCACTTGTGTTTGTGTTGAAAAACCACTTTTTGCACTTGTGTTAGTGTTGAAAAACCACTTTTCGCACTTGTGTTGGTGCAGGAAACCACTTTTGCACTTGTATTAGTGTGGAAAAAACACTTTTTGCACTTGTGATAGTGTTGAAAAACCACTTTTCGCACTTGTGTTAGTGTTGAAAAACCACTTTTCGCACTTGTTGTTAGCGTTGAAAAACCACTTTTCGCACTTGTGTTAGTGTTGAAAAACCACTTTTCGCACTTGTGTTGGTGCAGTAACCACTTTTGCACTTGTATTAGTGTGGAAAAAACACTTTTTGCACTTGTGTTAGTGTGGAAAAACCACTTTTCGCACTTATGTTAGTGTTGAAAAACCACTTTTCGCACTTGTGTTGCTGTCGGGAACCACATTTCGCACTTGTGTTGGGGCAGGAAACCACTTTTGCACTTGTATTAGTGTGGAAAAAACACTTTTTGCACTTGTGCATAGTGTTGAAAAACCACTTTTCACACTTGTGTTGGTGCAGAAAACCACTTTTGCACTTGTATTAGTGTGGATTAAATACTTTTTGCACTTGTGATTGTGTGGAAAAACCACTTTTTCGCACTTGTGTTAGTGTTGAAAAAACCACTTTTCACACTTGTGCTTGTGCAGGAAACCACTTTTGCACTTGTATTAGTGTGGAAAACCACTTTTCGCACTTGTGTTAGTGTTGAAAAACCACTTTTTGCACTTGTGTTACTGTTGAAAAACCACTTTTCGCACTTGTGTTGGTGCAGGAAACCACTTTTGCACTTGTATTAGTGTGGAAAAAAACACTTTTTGCACTTGTGATAGTGTTGAAAAACCACTTTTGCACTTGTGTTAGTGTTGAAAAACCACTTTTCGCACTTGTGTTGGTGCAGGAAACCACTTTTGCACTTGTATTAGTGTGGAAAAAACACTTTTGCACTTGTGATAGTGTTGAAAAAACCACTTTTCGCACTTGTGTTAGTGTTGAAAAACCACTTTTCGCACTTGTGTTAGTGTTGAAAAACCACTTTTCGCACTTGTGTTAGTGTTGAAAAACCACTTTTCGCACTTGTGTTAGTGTTGAAAAACCACTTTTCGCACTTGTGTTAGTGTTGAAAAACCACTTTTCTCCCTTGTGTTGGTGCAGGAAACCACTTTTTGCACTTGTGTTAGTGTGGAAAAAGCACGTTTCGCACTTGTGTTGGTGTAGGAAACCACTTTTCGCACTTGTGTTGGTGGAGGAAACCACTTTTGCACTTGTATTAGTGTGGAAAAAACACTTTTCGCACTTGTGTTAGTGTTGAAAAACCACTTTTCGCACTTGTGTTAGTGAAGGAAACCACTTTTCGCACTTGTGTTGGTGCAGGAAACCACTTTTGCACTTGTATTAGTGTGGAAAAAACACTTTTTGCACTTGTGATAGTGTTGAAAAACCACTTTTCGCACTTGTGTTAGTGTTGAAAAACCACTTTTCGCACTTGTGTTGGTGCAGGAAACCACTTTTGCACTTGTATTAGTGTGGAAAAAACACTTTTTGCACTTGGGATAGTGTTGAAAAACCACTTTTCGCACTTGTGTTAGTGTTGAAAAACCACTTTTCGCACTTGTGTTGGTGCAGGAAACCACTTTTGCACTTGTATTAGTGTGGAAAAAACACTTTTTGCACTTGTGATAGTGTTGAAAAACCACTTTTGCACTTGTGTTAGTGTTGAAAAACCACTTTTCGCACCTGTGTTGGTGCAGGAAACCACTTTTGCACTTGTATTAGTGTGGAAAAAACACTTTTTGCACTTGTGATAGTGTTGAAAAACCACTTTTCGCACTTGTGTTAGTGTTGAAAAACCACTTTTCGCACTTGTGTTATTGTTGAAAAACCACTTTTCGCACTTGTGTTAGTGTTGAAAAACCACTTTTCGCACTTGTGTTAGTGTTGAAAAACCACTTTTCGCACTTGTGATAGTGTTGTAAAACCACTTTTCGCACTTGTGTTAGTGTTGAAAAACCACTTTTCGCACTTGTGTTAGTGCAGGAAACCAGTTTTCGCACTTGTGTTAGTGTTGAAAAACCACTTTTCGCACTTGTGTTAGTGTTGAAAAAACACTTTTCGCACTTGTGATAGTGTTGAAAAACCACTTTTCGCACTTGTGTTAGTGTTGAAAAACCACTTTTCTCCCTTGTGTTGGTGCAGGAAACCACTTTTTGCACTTGTGTTAGTGTGGAAAAAGCACGTTTCGCACTTGTGTTGGTGTAGGAAACCACTTTTCGCACTTGTATTGGTTGCGGAAACCACTTTTGCACTTGTATTAGTGTGGAAAAAACACTTTTTGCACTTGTGATAGTGTTGAAAAACCACTTTTCGCACTTGTGTTAGTGTTGAAAAACCACTTTTCGCACTTGTGTTGGTGCAGGAAACCACTTTTGCACTTGTATTAGTGTGGAAAAAACACTTTTTGCACTTGGGATAGTGTTGAAAAACCACTTTTCGCACTTGTGTTGGTGCAGGAAACCACTTTTGCACTTGTATTATTGTGGAAAAAACACTTTTTGCACTTGTGATAGTGTTGAAAAACCACTTTTCGCACTTGTGTTTGTGTTGAAAAACCACTTTTTGCACTTGTGTTAGTGTTGAAAAACCACTTTTCGCACTTGTGTTGGTGCAGGAAACCACTTTTGCACTTGTATTAGTGTGGAAAAAACACTTTTTGCACTTGTGATAGTGTTGAAAAACCACTTTTCGCACTTGTGTTAGTGTTGAAAAACCACTTTTCGCACTTGTGTTAGCGTTGAAAAACCACTTTTCGCACTTGTGTTAGTGTTGAAAAACCACTTTTCGCACTTGTGTTGGTGCAGTAAACCACTTTTGCACTTGTATTAGTGTGGAAAAAACACTTTTTGCACTTGTATTAGTGTGGAAAACGACTTTTCGCACTTGTGTTAGTGTTGAAAATCCACTTTTCGCACTTGTGTTGGTGCAGGAAACCACTTTTGCACTTGTATTAGTGTGGAAAAACACTTTTTGCACTTGTGTTAGTGTTGAAAAACCACTTCGCACTTGTGTTAGTGAAGGAAACCACTTTTCGCACTTGTGTTGGTGCAGGAAACCACTTTTGCACTTGTATTAGTGTGGAAAAAACACTTTTTGCACTTGTGATAGTGTTGAAAACCCACTTTTTGCACTTGTGTTGGTGAAGGAAACCACTTTTGGCAATTGTATTGGTGTGGAAAAACCACTTTTTGCACTTGTGTTAGTGTGGAAAAACCACTTTTCGCACTTATGTTAGTGTTGAAAAACCACTTTTCGCACTTGTGTTAGTGTGGAAAAACCACTTTTCGCACTTGTGTTGCTGTCGGAAACCACTTTTTTGCACTTGTGTTGGGGGCAGGAAACCACTTTTGCACTTGTATTAGTGTGGAAAAAACACTTTTTGCACTTGTGATAGTGTTGAAAAACCACTTTTCACACTTGTGTTGGTGCAGAAAACCACTTTTGCACTTGTATTAGTGTGGATTAAATACTTTTTGCACTTGTGATTGTGTGGAAAAACCACTTTTCGCACTTGTGTTAGTGTTGAAAAACCACTTTTCACACTTGTGCTTGTGCAGGAAACCACTTTTGCACTTGTATTAGTGTGGAAAACCACTTTTCGCACTTGTGTTAGTGTTGAAAAACCACTTTTCGCACTTGTGTTTGTGTTGAAAAACCACTTTTCGCACTTGTGTTGGTGCAGGAAACCACTTTTGCACTTGTATTAGTGTGGAAAAACCACTTTTCGCACTTGTGTTAGTGTTGAAACCCCACTTTTTGCACTTGCGTTAGTGTTGAAAAACCAATTTTCGCACTTGTGTTGGTGCAGGAAACCACTTTTGCACTTGTATTAGTGTGGAAAAACCACTTTTTGCACTTGTGTTAGTGTTGAAAAACCACTTTTCGCACTTTTGTTGGTGCAGGAAACCACTTTTGCACTTGTGATAGTGTTGAAAAACCACTTTTCACACTTGTGTTAGTGTTGAAAAACCACTTTTCGCACTTGTGCTAGTGTTGAAAAACCACTTTTCGCACTTGTGTTGGTGCAGGAAACCACTTTTGCACTTGTATTAGTTCTGGAAAAAACACTTTTTGCACTTGTATTAGTGTGAAAAAACACTTTTCGCACTTGTGATAGTGTTGAAAAACCACTTTTCGCACTTGTGTTAGTGTTGAAAAACCACTTTTCGCACTTGTGTTGGTGCAGGAAACCACTTTTGCACTTGTATTAGTGTGGAAAAACCACTTTTTGCACGTGTGATAGTGTTGAAAAACCACTTTTCGCACTTGTGTTAGTGTTGAAAAACGACTTTTCGCACTTGTGATAGTGTTGAAAAACCACTTTTCGCACTTGTGATAGTGTTGAAAAACTACTTTTCTCCGTTGTGTTGGTGCAGGAAACCACTTTTTGCACTTGTGTTAGTGTGGAAAAAGCACGTTTCGCACTTGTGTTGGTGTAGGAAACCACTTTTCGCACTTGTGTTGGTGGAGGAAACCACTTTTGCACTTGTATTAGTGTGGAAAAAACACTTTTTGCACTTGTGTTAGTGTTGAAAATCCACTTTTCGCACTTGTGTTGGCGCAGGAAACCGCTTTTGCACTTGCATTAGTGTGGAAAAACCACTTTTCGCACTTGTGTTAGTGTTGAAAAACCACTTTTCGCACTTGTGTTAGTGAAGGAAACCACTTTTCGCACTTGTGTTGGTGCAGGAAACCACTTTTGCACTTGTATTAGTGTGGAAAAAACACTTTTTGCACTTGTGATAGTGTTGAAAAACCACTTTTCGCACTTGTGTTAGTGTTGAAAAACCACTTTTCGCACTTGTGTTGGTGCAGGAAACCACTTTTGCACTTGTATTAGTGTGGAAAAAACACTTTTTGCACTTGGGATAGTGTTGAAAAACCACTTTTTGCACTTGTGTTAGTGTTGAAAAACCACTTTTCGCACTTGTGTTGGTGCAGGAAACCACTTTTGCACTTCTATTAGTGTGAAAAAAACCACTTTTCGCACTTGTGTTAGTGTTGAAAAACCACTTTTCGCACTTGTGTTAGTGTTGAAAAACCACTTTTCGCACTTGTGTTGGTGCAGGAAACCACTTTTGCACTTGTATTAGTGTGGAAAAACCACTTTTCGCCCTTGTGTTAGTGTTGAAAAACCACTTATCGCACTTGTGTTGGTGCAGTAAACCACTTTTGCACTTGTATTAGTGTGGAAAAAACACTTTTTGCACTTGTATTAGTGTGGAAAAAACACTTTTTGCACTTGTATTAGTGTGGAAAAACCACTTTTCGCACTTGTGTTAGTGTTGAAAATCCAATTTTCGCACTTGTGTTGGTGCAGGAAACCACTTTTGCACTTGTATTAGTGTGGAAAACCACTTTTCGCACTTGTGTTAGTGTTGAAAAACCACTTTTCGCACTTGTGTTAGTGTTGAAAAACCACTTTTGCACTTGTATTAGTGTGGAAAAAACACTTTTTGCACTTGTGTTAGTGTTGAAAAACCACTTCGCACTTATGTTGGTGAAGGAAACCACTTTTCGCACTTGTGTTGGTGCAGGAAACCACTTTTGCACTTGTATTAGTGTGGAAAAAACACTTTTTGCACTTGTGATAGTGTTGAAAAACCACTTTTTGCACTTGTGTTAGTGTTGAAAACCCATTTTTGCACTTGTGTTGGTGAAGGAAACCACTTTTGGCAATTGTATTGGTGTGGAAAAACCACTTTTTGCACTTGTGTTAGTGTGGAAAAACCACTTTTCGCACTTATGTTAGTGTTGAAAAACCACTTTTCGCACTTGTGTTAGTGTTGAAAAACCACTTTTCGCACTTGTGTTAGTGTTGAAAAACCACTTTTTGCACTTGTGTTAGTGTTGAAAAACCACTTTACGCACTTGTGTTAGTGTTGAAAAGCCACTTTTCGCACTTGTGTTGGTGCAGGAAACCACTTTTGCACTTCTATTAGTGTGGAAAAACCACTTTTCGCACTTGTGTTAATGTTGAAAAACCACTTTTCGCACTTGTGTTGGTGCAGGAAAACACTTTTGCACTTGTATTAGTGTGGAAAAACCACTTTTCGCACTTGTGTTAGTGTTGAAAAACCACTTTTCGCACTTGTGTTAGTGTTGAAAAACCACTTTTCGCACTTGTGTTAGTGTTGAAAAACCACTTTTCGCACTTGTGTTGGTGCAGGAAACCACTTTTGCATTAGTGTGGAAAAACCACTTTTCGCACTTGTTTTGGTGCAGGAAACCACTTTTGCACTTGTATTAGTGTGGAAAAACCACTTTTCGCACTTGTGTTAGTGTTGAAAAACCACTTTTCGCACTTGTGTTGGTGCAGGAAACCACTTTTGCACTTGTATTAGTGTGGAAAAAACACTTTTTGCACTTGTATTAGTGTGGAAAAAACACTTTTTGCACTTGTGATAGTGTTGAAAACCCACTTTTTGCACTTGTGTTGGTGAAGGAAACCACTTTTGGCAATTGTATTGGTGTGGAAAAACCACTTTTTGCACTTGTGTTAGTGTGGAAAAACCACTTTTCGCACTTATGTTAGTGTTGAAAAACCACTTTTCGCACTTGTGTTAGTGTGGAAAACCACTTTTCGCACTTGTGTTGCTGTCGGAAACCATTTTTCGCACTTGTGTTGGGGCAGGAAACCACTTTTGCACTTGTATTAGTGTGGAAAAAACACTTTTTGCACTTGTGATAGTGTTGAAAAACCACTTTTCACACTTGTGTTGGTGCAGAAAACCACTTTTGCACTTGTATTAGTGTGGATTAAATACTTTTTGCACTTGTGATTGTGTGGAAAAACCACTTTTCGCACTTGTGTTAGTGTTGAAAAACCACTTTTCACACTTGTGCTTGTGCAGGAAACCACTTTTGCACTTGTATTAGTGTGGAAAACCACTTTTCGCACTTGTGTTAGTGTTGAAAAACCACTTTTCGCACTTGTGTTTGTGTTGAAAAACCACTTTTCGCACTTGTGTTGGTGCAGGAAACCACTTTTGCACTTGTATTAGTGTGGAAAAACCACTTTTCGCACTTGTGTTAGTGTTGAAACCCCACTTTTTGCACTTGCGTTAGTGTTGAAAAACCAATTTTCGCACTTGTGTTGGTGCAGGAAACCACTTTTGCACTTGTATTAGTGTGGAAAAACCACTTTTTACCTTCGCAAAAGCGGAAGGTTATGTTTTGATCGCTGTGTATTTATTTGTATGTCTGTGTGTGTGTGTGTGTGTGTATGTTATTCGCATAACTCAAAAAGTATTCAACCGAATTGCATGAAATTTGGTGGGATGATTGGTTATTATACGGGACACATTTGATTAGATTTTGGGAGCAATCGGGTCAAAGGTCAAGGTCAAGGTCACGAAAAGGTCAAAATCGTATTTTTGTTGTTCTGTTCCCTACACTCCCATGCCAAGTACAGAACAGTAGCTGCGGCGAAGGTATGCGCTCTACCGAGTGCCCGTTCTAGTTGCACTTGTGTTAGTGTTGAAAAACCACTTTTCGCACTTTTGTTGGTGCAGGAAACCACTTTTGCACTTGTGATAGTGTTGAAAAACCACTTTTCACACTTGTGTTAGTGTTGAAAAACCACTTTTCGCACTTGTGCTAGTGTTGAAAAACCACTTTTCGCACTTGTGTTGGTGCAGGAAACCACTTTTGCACTTGTATTAGTTCTGGAAAAAACACTTTTTGCACTTGTATTAGTGTGAAAAAACACTTTTCGCACTTGTGATAGTGTTGAAAAACCACTTTTCGCACTTGTGTTAGTGTTGAAAAACCACTTTTCGCACTTGTGTTGCTGCAGGAAACCACTTTTGCACTTGTATTAGTGTGGAAAAACCACTTTTTGCATGTGTGATAGTGTTGAAAAACCACTTTTCGCACTTGTGTTAGTGTTGAAAAACGACTTTTCGCACTTGTGATAGTGTTGAAAAACCACTTTTCGCACTTGTGATAGTGTTGAAAAACCACTTTTCTCCCTTGTGTTGGTGCAGGAAACCACTTTTTGCACTTGTGTTAGTGTGGAAAAAGCATGTTTCGCACTTGTGTTGGTGTAGGAAACCACTTTTCGCACTTGTGTTGGTGGAGGAAACCACTTTTGCACTTGTATTAGTGTGGAAAAAACACTTTTTGCACTTGTGTTAGTGTTGAAAATCCACTTTTCGCACTTGTGTTGGCGCAGGAAACCGCTTTTGCACTTGCATTAGTGTGGAAAAACCACCTTTCGCACTTGTGTTAGTGTTGAAAAACCACTTTTCGCACTTGTGTTAGTGAAGGAAACCACTTTTCGCACTTGTGTTGGTGCAGGAAACCACTTTTGCACTTGTATTAGTGTGGAAAAAACACTTTTTGCACTTGTATTAGTGTGGAAAAACCACTTTTCGCACTTGTGTTAGTGTTGAAAATCCAATTTTCGCACTTGTGTTGGTGCAGGAAACCACTTTTGCACTTGTATTAGTGTGGAAAAAACACTTTTTGCACTTGTATTAGTGTGGAAAAAACACTTTTTGCACTTGTATTAGTGTGGAAAAACCACTTTTCGCACTTGTGTTAGTGTTGAAAATCCAATTTTCGCACTTGTGTTGGTGCAGGAAACCACTTTTGCACTTGTATTAGTGTGGAAAACCACTTTTCGCACTTGTGTTAGTGTTGAAAAACCACTTTTCGCACTTGTGTTAGTGTTGAAAAACCACTTTTGCACTTGTATTAGTGTGGAAAAAACACTTTTTGCACTTGTGTTAGTGTTGAAAAACCACTTCGCACTTATGTTGGTGAAGGAAACCACTTTTCGCACTTGTGTTGGTGCAGGAAACCACTTTTGCACTTGTATTAGTGTGGAAAAAACACTTTTTGCACTTGTGATAGTGTTGAAAAACCACTTTTTGCACTTGTGTTAGTGTTGAAAACCCATTTTTGCACTTGTGTTGGTGAAGGAAACCACTTTTGGCAATTGTATTGGTGTGGAAAAACCACTTTTTGCACTTGTGTTAGTGTGGAAAAACCACTTTTCGCACTTATGTTAGTGTTGAAAAACCACTTTTCGCACTTGTGTTAGTGTTGAAAAACCACTTTTCGCACTTGTGTTAGTGTTGAAAAACCACTTTTTGCACTTGTGTTAGTGTTGAAAAACCACTTTACGCACTTGTGTTAGTGTTGAAAAACCACTTTTCGCACTTGTGTTGGTGCAGGAAACCACTTTTGCACTTCTATTAGTGTGGAAAAACCACTTTTCGCACTTGTGTTAATGTTGAAAAACCACTTTTCGCACTTGTGTTGGTGCAGGAAAACACTTTTGCACTTGTATTAGTGTGGAAAAACCACTTTTCGCACTTGTGTTAGTGTTGAAAAACCACTTTTCGCACTTGTGTTAGTGTTGAAAAACCACTTTTCGCACTTGTGTTAGTGTTGAAAAACCACTTTTCGCACTTGTGTTGGTGCAGGAAACCACTTTTGCATTAGTGTGGAAAAACCACTTTTCGCACTTGTTTTGGTGCAGGAAACCACTTTTGCACTTGTATTAGTGTGGAAAAACCACTTTTCGCACTTGTGTTAGTGTTGAAAAACCACTTTTCGCACTTGTGTTGGTGCAGGAAACCACTTTTGCACTTGTATTAGTGTGGAAAAAACACTTTTTGCACTTGTATTAGTGTGGAAAAAACACTTTTTGCACTTGTGATAGTGTTGAAAACCCACTTTTTGCACTTGTGTTGGTGAAGGAAACCACTTTTGGCAATTGTATTGGTGTGGAAAAACCACTTTTTGCACTTGTGTTAGTGTGGAAAAACCACTTTTCGCACTTATGTTAGTGTTGAAAAACCACTTTTCGCACTTGTGTTAGTGTGGAAAACCACTTTTCGCACTTGTGTTGCTGTCGGAAACCATTTTTCGCACTTGTGTTGGGGCAGGAAACCACTTTTGCACTTGTATTAGTGTGGAAAAAACACTTTTTGCACTTGTGATAGTGTTGAAAAACCACTTTTCACACTTGTGTTGGTGCAGAAAACCACTTTTGCACTTGTATTAGTGTGGATTAAATACTTTTTGCACTTGTGATTGTGTGGAAAAACCACTTTTCGCACTTGTGTTAGTGTTGAAAAACCACTTTTCACACTTGTGCTTGTGCAGGAAACCACTTTTGCACTTGTATTAGTGTGGAAAACCACTTTTCGCACTTGTGTTAGTGTTGAAAAACCACTTTTCGCACTTGTGTTTGTGTTGAAAAACCACTTTTCGCACTTGTGTTGGTGCAGGAAACCACTTTTGCACTTGTATTAGTGTGGAAAAACCACTTTTCGCACTTGTGTTAGTGTTGAAACCCCACTTTTTGCACTTGCGTTAGTGTTGAAAAACCAATTTTCGCACTTGTGTTGGTGCAGGAAACCACTTTTGCACTTGTATTAGTGTGGAAAAAACCACTTTTTACCTTCGCAAAAGCGGAAGGTTATGTTTTGATCGCTGTGTATTTATTTGTATGTCTGTGTGTGTGTGTGTGTGTGTATGTTATTCGCATAACTCAAAAAGTATTCAACCGAATTGCATGAAATTTGGTGGGATGATTGGTTATTATACGGGACACATTTGATTAGATTTTGGGAGCAATCGGGTCAAAGGTCAAGGTCAAGGTCACGAAAAGGTCAAAATCGTATTTTTGTTGTTCTGTTCCCTAAACTCCCATGCCAAGTACAGAACAGTAGCTGCGGCGAAGGTATGCGCTCTACCGAGTGCCCGTTCTAGTTGCACTTGTGTTAGTGTTGAAAAACCACTTTTCGCACTTTTGTTGGTGCAGGAAACCACTTTTGCAGTTGTGATAGTGTTGAAAAACCACTTTTCACACTTGTGTTAGTGTTGAAAAACCACTTTTCGCACTTGTGCTAGTGTTGAAAAACCACTTTTCGCACTTGTGTTGGTGCAGGAAACCACTTTTGCACTTGTATTAGTTCTGGAAAAAACACTTTTTGCACTTGTATTAGTGTGAAAAAACACTTTTCGCACTTGTGATAGTGTTGAAAAACCACTTTTCGCACTTGTGTTAGTGTTGAAAAACCACTTTTCGCACTTGTGTTGCTGCAGGAAACCACTTTTGCACTTGTATTAGTGTGGAAAAACCACTTTTTGCATGTGTGATAGTGTTGAAAAACCACTTTTCGCACTTGTGTTAGTGTTGAAAAACGACTTTTCGCACTTGTGATAGTGTTGAAAAACCACTTTTCGCACTTGTGATAGTGTTGAAAAACCACTTTTCTCCCTTGTGTTGGTGCAGGAAACCACTTTTTGCACTTGTGTTAGTGTGGAAAAAGCACGTTTCGCACTTGTGTTGGTGTAGGAAACCACTTTTCGCACTTGTGTTGGTGGAGGAAACCACTTTTGCACTTGTATTAGTGTGGAAAAAACACTTTTTGCACTTGTGTTAGTGTTGAAAATCCACTTTTCGCACTTGTGTTGGCGCAGGAAACCGCTTTTGCACTTGCATTAGTGTGGAAAAACCACTTTTCGCACTTGTGTTAGTGTTGAAAAACCACTTTTCGCACTTGTGTTAGTGAAGGAAACCACTTTTCGCACTTGTGTTGGTGCAGGAAACCACTTTTGCACTTGTATTAGTGTGGAAAAAACACTTTTTGCACTTGTGATAGTGTTGAAAAACCACTTTTCGCACTTGTGTTAGTGTTGAAAAACCACTTTTCGCACTTGTGTTGGTGCAGGAAACCACTTTTGCACTTGTATTAGTGTGGAAAAAACACTTTTTGCACTTGGGATAGTGTTGAAAAACCACTTTTTGCACTTGTGTTAGTGTTGAAAAACCACTTTTCGCACTTGTGTTGGTGCAGGAAACCACTTTTGCACTTCTATTAGTGTGGAAAAAACCACTTTTCGCACTTGTGTTAGTGTTGAAAAACCACTTTTCGCACTTGTGTTAGTGTTGAAAAACCACTTTTCGCACTTGTGTTGGTGCAGGAAACCACTTTTGCACTTGTATTAGTGTGGAAAACCACTTTTCGCCCTTGTGTTAGTGTTGAAAAAGCACTTATCGCACTTGTGTTGGTGCAGTAAACCACTTTTGCACTTGTATTAGTGTGGAAAAAACACTTTTTGCACTTGTATTAGTGTGGAAAAAACACTTTTTGCACTTGTATTAGTGTGGAAAAACCACTTTTCGCACTTGTGTTAGTGTTGAAAATCCAATTTTCGCACTTGTGTTGGTGCAGGAAACCACTTTTGCACTTGTATTAGTGTGGAAAACCACTTTCCGCACTTGTGTTAGTGTTGAAAAACCACTTTTGCACTTGTATTAGTGTGGAAAAAACACTTTTTGCACTTGTGTTAGTGTTGAAAAACCACTTCGCACTTATGTTGGTGAAGGAAACCACTTTTCGCACTTGTGTTGGTGCAGGAAACCACTTTTGCACTTGTATTAGTGTGGAAAAAACACTTTTTGCACTTGTGATAGTGTTGAAAAACCACTTTTTGCACTTGTGTTAGTGTTGAAAACCCACTTTTTGCACTTGTGTTGGTGAAGGAAACCACTTTTGGCAATTGTATTGGTGTGGAAAAACCACTTTTTGCACTTGTGTTAGTGTGGAAAACCACTTTTCGCACTTATGTTAGTGTTGAAAAACCACTTTTCGCACTTGTGTTAGTGTTGAAAAACCACTTTTCGCACTTGTGTTAGTGTTGAAAAACCACTTTTTGCACTTGTGTTAGTGTTGAAAAACCACTTTACGCACTTGTGTTAGTGTTGAAAAACCACTTTTCGCACTTGTGTTGGTGCAGGAAACCACTTTTGCACTTCTATTAGTGTGGAAAAACCACTTTTCGCACTTGTGTTAGTGTTGAAAAACCACTTTTCGCACTTGTGTTGGTGCAGGAAAACAATTTTGCACTTGTATTAGTGTGGAAAAACCACTTTTCGCACTTGTGTTAGTGTTGAAAAACCACTTTTCGCACTTGTGTTAGTGTTGAAAAACCACTTTTCGCACTTGTGTTAGTGTTGAAAAACCACTTTTCGCACTCGTGTTGGTGCAGGAAACCACTTTTGCATTAGTGTGGAAAAACCACTTTTCGCACTTGTTTTGGTGCAGGAAACCACTTTTGCACTTGTATTAGTGTGGAAAAACCACTTTTCGCACTTGTGTTAGTGTTGAAAAACCGCTTTTCGCACTTGTGTTGGTGCAGGAAACCACTTTTGCACTTGTATTAGTGTGGAAAAAACACTTTTTGCACTTGTATTAGTGTGGAAAAAACACTTTTTGCACTTGTGATAGTGTTGAAAACCCACTTTTTGCACTTGTGTTGGTGAAGGAAACCACTTTTGGCAATTGTATTGGTGTGGAAAAACCACTTTTTGCACTTGTGTTAGTGTGGAAAAACCACTTTTCGCACTTATGTTAGTGTTGAAAAACCACTTTTCGCACTTGTGTTAGTGTGGAAAAACCACTTTTCGCACTTGTGTTGCTGTCGGAAACCACTTTTCGCACTTGTGTTGGGGCAGGAAACCACTTTTGCACTTGTATTAGTGTGGAAAAAACACTTTTTGCACTTGTGATAGTGTTGAAAAACCACTTTTCACACTTGTGTTGGTGCAGAAAACCACTTTTGCACTTGTATTAGTGTGGATTAAATACTTTTTGCACTTGTGATTGTGTGGAAAAACCACTTTTCGCACTTGTGTTAGTGTTGAAAAACCACTTTTCACACTTGTGCTTGTGCAGGAAACCACTTTTGCACTTGTATTAGTGTGGAAAACCACTTTTCGCACTTGTGTTAGTGTTGAAAAACCACTTTTTGCACTTGTGTTACTGTTGAAAAACCACTTTTCGCACTTGTGTTGGTGCAGGAAACCACTTTTGCACTTGTATTAGTGTGGAAAAAACACTTTTTGCACTTGTGATAGTGTTGAAAAACCACTTTTGCACTTGTGTTAGTGTTGAAAAACCACTTTTCGCACTTGTGTTGGTGCAGGAAACCACTTTTGCACTTGTATTAGTGTGGAAAAAACACTTTTTGCACTTGTGATAGTGTTGAAAAACCACTTTTCGCACTTGTGTTAGTGTTGAAAAACCACTTTTCGCACTTGTGTTAGTGTTGAAAAACCACTTTTCGCACTTGTGTTAGTGTTGAAAAACCACTTTTCGCACTTGTGTTAGTGTTGAAAAACCACTTTTCGCACTTGTGTTAGTGTTGAAAAACCACTTTTCTCCCTTGTGTTGGTGCAGGAAACCACTTTTTGCACTTGTGTTAGTGTGGAAAAAGCACGTTTCGCACTTGTGTTGGTGTAGGAAACCACTTTTCGCACTTGTGTTGGTGGAGGAAACCACTTTTGCACTTGTATTAGTGTGGAAAAAACACTTTTCGCACTTGTGTTAGTGTTGAAAAACCACTTTTCGCACTTGTGTTAGTGAAGGAAACCACTTTTCGCACTTGTGTTGGTGCAGGAAACCACTTTTGCACTTGTATTAGTGTGGAAAAAACACTTTTTGCACTTGTGATAGTGTTGAAAAACCACTTTTCGCACTTGTGTTAGTGTTGAAAAACCACTTTTCGCACTTGTGTTGGTGCAGGAAACCACTTTTGCACTTGTATTAGTGTGGAAAAAACACTTTTTGCACTTGGGATAGTGTTGAAAAACCACTTTTCGCACTTGTGTTAGTGTTGAAAAACCACTTTTCGCACTTGTGTTGGTGCAGGAAACCACTTTTGCACTTGTATTAGTGTGGAAAAAACACTTTTTGCACTTGTGATAGTGTTGAAAAACCACTTTTGCACTTGTGTTAGTGTTGAAAAACCACTTTTCGCACTTGTGTTGGTGCAGGAAACCACTTTTGCACTTGTATTAGTGTGGAAAAAACACTTTTTGCACTTGTGATAGTGTTGAAAAACCACTTTTCGCACTTGTGTTAGTGTTGAAAAACCACTTTTCGCACTTGTGTTATTGTTGAAAAACCACTTTTCGCACTTGTGTTAGTGTTGAAAAACCACTTTTCGCACTTGTGATAGTGTTGTAAAACCACTTTTCGCACTTGTGTTAGTGTTGAAAAACCACTTTTCGCACTTGTGTTAGTGCAGGAAACCACTTTTCGCACTTGTGTTAGTGTTGAAAAACCACTTTTCGCACTTGTGTTAGTGTTGAAAAAACACTTTTCGCACTTGTGATAGTGTTGAAAAACCACTTTTCGCACTTGTGTTGGTGCAGGAAACCACTTTTGCACTTGTATTAGTGTGGAAAAAACACTTTTTGCACTTGTGATAGTGTTGAAAAACCACTTTTCGCACTTGTGTTAGTGTTGAAAAACCACTTTTCGCACTTGTGTTAGCGTTGAAAAACCACTTTTCGCACTTGTGTTCGTGTTGAAAAACCACTTTTCGCTCTTGTGTTGGTGCAGTAAACCACTTTTGCACTTGTATTAGTGTGGAAAAAACACTTTTTGCACTTGTGTTAGTGTGGAAAAACCACTTTTCGCACTTATGTTAGTGTTGAAAAACCACTTTTCGCACTTGTGTTAGTGTGGAAAAACCACTTTTCGCACTTGTGTTGCTGTCGGAAACCACTTTTCGCACTTGTGTTGGGGCAGGAAACCACTTTTGCACTTGTATTAGTGTGGATAAAATACTTTTTGCACTTGTGATTGTGTGGAAAAACCACTTTTCGCACTTGTGTTAGTGTTGAAAAACCACTTTTCACACTTGTGCTTGTGCAGGAAACCACTTTTGCACTTGTATTAGTGTGGAAAACCACTTTTCGCACTTGTGTTAGTGTTGAAAAACCACTTTTTGCACTTGTGTTACTGTTGAAAAACCACTTTTCGCACTTGTGTTGGTGCAGGAAACCACTTTTGCACTTGTATTAGTGTGGAAAAACCACTTTTCGCACTTGTGTTAGTGTTGAAAAACCACTTTTCGCACGTGTGTTGGTGCAGGAAACCACTTTTGCACTTGTATTAGTGTGGAAAAAACACTTTTTGCACTTGTGATAGTGTTGAAAACCCACTTTTTGCACTTGTGTTGGTGAAGGAAACCACTTTTGGCAATTGTATTGGTGTGGAAAAACCACTTTTTGCACTTGTGTTAGTGTGGAAAAACCACTTTTCGCACTTATGTTAGTGTTGAAAAACCACTTTTCGCACTTGTGTTAGTGTGGAAAAACCACTTTTCGCACTTGTGTTGCTGTCGGAAACCACTTTTCGCACTTGTGTTGGGGCAGGAAACCACTTTTGCACTTGTATTAGTGTGGAAAAAACACTTTTTGCACTTGTGATAGTGTTGAAAAACCACTTTTCACACTTGTGTTGGTGCAGAAAACCACTTTTGCACTTGTATTAGTGTGGATTAAATACTTTTTGCACTTGTGATTGTGTGGAAAAACCACTTTTCGCACTTGTGTTAGTGTTGAAAAACCACTTTTCACACTTGTGCTTGTGCAGGAAACCACTTTTGCACTTGTATTAGTGTGGAAAACCACTTTTCGCACTTGTGTTAGTGTTGAAAAACCACTTTTTGCACTTGTGTTACTGTTGAAAAACCACTTTTCGCACTTGTGTTGGTGCAGGAAACCACTTTTGCACTTGTATTAGTGTGGAAAAAACACTTTTTGCACTTGTGATAGTGTTGAAAAACCACTTTTGCACTTGTGTTAGTGTTGAAAAACCACTTTTCGCACTTGTGTTGGTGCAGGAAACCACTTTTGCACTTGTATTAGTGTGGAAAAAACACTTTTTGCACTTGTGATAGTGTTGAAAAACCACTTTTCGCACTTGTGTTAGTGTTGAAAAACCACTTTTCGCACTTGTGTTAGTGTTGAAAAACCACTTTTCGCACTTGTGTTAGTGTTGAAAAACCACTTTTCGCACTTGTGTTAGTGTTGAAAAACCACTTTTCGCACTTGTGTTAGTGTTGAAAAACCACTTTTCTCCCTTGTGTTGGTGCAGGAAACCACTTTTTGCACTTGTGTTAGTGTGGAAAAAGCACGTTTCGCACTTGTGTTGGTGTAGGAAACCACTTTTCGCACTTGTGTTGGTGGAGGAAACCACTTTTGCACTTGTATTAGTGTGGAAAAAACACTTTTCGCACTTGTGTTAGTGTTGAAAAACCACTTTTCGCACTTGTGCTAGTGTTGAAAAACCACTTTTCGCACTTGTGTTGGTGCAGGAAACCACTTTTGCACTTGTATTAGTTCTGGAAAAAACACTTTTTGCACTTGTATTAGTGTGAAAAAACACTTTTCGCACTTGTGATAGTGTTGAAAAACCACTTTTCGCACTTGTGTTAGTGTTGAAAAACCACTTTTCGCACTTGTGTTGCTGCAGGAAACCACTTTTGCACTTGTATTAGTGTGGAAAAACCACTTTTTGCATGTGTGATAGTGTTGAAAAACCACTTTTCGCACTTGTGTTAGTGTTGAAAAACGACTTTTCGCACTTGTGATAGTGTTGAAAAACCACTTTTCGCACTTGTGATAGTGTTGAAAAACCACTTTTCTCCCTTGTGTTGGTGCAGGAAACCACTTTTTGCACTTGTGTTAGTGTGGAAAAAGCACGTTTCGCACTTGTGTTGGTGTAGGAAACCACTTTTCGCACTTGTGTTGGTGGAGGAAACCACTTTTGCACTTGTATTAGTGTGGAAAAAACACTTTTTGCACTTGTGTTAGTGTTGAAAATCCACTTTTCGCACTTGTGTTGGCGCAGGAAACCGCTTTTGCACTTGCATTAGTGTGGAAAAACCACTTTTCGCACTTGTGTTAGTGTTGAAAAACCACTTTTCGCACTTGTGTTAGTGAAGGAAACCACTTTTCGCACTTGTGTTGGTGCAGGAAACCACTTTTGCACTTGTATTAGTGTGGAAAAAACACTTTTTGCACTTGTGATAGTGTTGAAAAACCACTTTTCGCACTTGTGTTAGTGTTGAAAAACCACTTTTCGCACTTGTGTTAGCGTTGAAAAACCACTTTTCGCACTTGTGTTCGTGTTGAAAAACCACTTTTCGCTCTTGTGTTGGTGCAGTAAACCACTTTTGCACTTGTATTAGTGTGGAAAAAACACTTTTTGCACTTGTGTTAGTGTGGAAAAACCACTTTTCGCACTTATGTTAGTGTTGAAAAACCACTTTTCGCACTTGTGTTAGTGTGGAAAAACCACTTTTCGCACTTGTGTTGCTGTCGGAAACCACTTTTCGCACTTGTGTTGGGGCAGGAAACCACTTTTGCACTTGTATTAGTGTGGATAAAATACTTTTTGCACTTGTGATTGTGTGGAAAAACCACTTTTCGCACTTGTGTTAGTGTTGAAAAACCACTTTTCACACTTGTGCTTGTGCAGGAAACCACTTTTGCACTTGTATTAGTGTGGAAAACCACTTTTCGCACTTGTGTTAGTGTTGAAAAACCACTTTTTGCACTTGTGTTACTGTTGAAAAACCACTTTTCGCACTTGTGTTGGTGCAGGAAACCACTTTTGCACTTGTATTAGTGTGGAAAAACCACTTTTCGCACTTGTGTTAGTGTTGAAAAACCACTTTTCGCACTTGTGTTGGTGCAGGAAACCACTTTTGCACTTGTATTAGTGTGGAAAAAACACTTTTTGCACTTGTGATAGTGTTGAAAACCCACTTTTTGCACTTGTGTTGGTGAAGGAAACCACTTTTGGCAATTGTATTGGTGTGGAAAAACCACTTTTTGCACTTGTGTTAGTGTGGAAAAACCACTTTTCGCACTTATGTTAGTGTTGAAAAACCACTTTTCGCACTTGTGTTAGTGTGGAAAAACCACTTTTCGCACTTGTGTTGCTGTCGGAAACCACTTTTCGCACTTGTGTTGGGGCAGGAAACCACTTTTGCACTTGTATTAGTGTGGAAAAAACACTTTTTGCACTTGTGATAGTGTTGAAAAACCACTTTTCACACTTGTGTTGGTGCAGAAAACCACTTTTGCACTTGTATTAGTGTGGATTAAATACTTTTTGCACTTGTGATTGTGTGGAAAAACCACTTTTCGCACTTGTGTTAGTGTTGAAAAACCACTTTTCACACTTGTGCTTGTGCAGGAAACCACTTTTGCACTTGTATTAGTGTGGAAAACCACTTTTCGCACTTGTGTTAGTGTTGAAAAACCACTTTTTGCACTTGTGTTACTGTTGAAAAACCACTTTTCGCACTTGTGTTGGTGCAGGAAACCACTTTTGCACTTGTATTAGTGTGGAAAAAACACTTTTTGCACTTGTGATAGTGTTGAAAAACCACTTTTGCACTTGTGTTAGTGTTGAAAAACCACTTTTCGCACTTGTGTTGGTGCAGGAAACCACTTTTGCACTTGTATTAGTGTGGAAAAAACACTTTTTGCACTTGTGATAGTGTTGAAAAACCACTTTTCGCACTTGTGTTAGTGTTGAAAAACCACTTTTCGCACTTGTGTTAGTGTTGAAAAACCACTTTTCGCACTTGTGTTAGTGTTGAAAAACCACTTTTCGCACTTGTGTTAGTGTTGAAAAACCACTTTTCGCACTTGTGTTAGTGTTGAAAAACCACTTTTCTCCCTTGTGTTGGTGCAGGAAACCACTTTTTGCACTTGTGTTAGTGTGGAAAAAGCACGTTTCGCACTTGTGTTGGTGTAGGAAACCACTTTTCGCACTTGTGTTGGTGGAGGAAACCACTTTTGCACTTGTATTAGTGTGGAAAAAACACTTTTCGCACTTGTGTTAGTGTTGAAAAACCACTTTTCGCACTTGTGCTAGTGTTGAAAAACCACTTTTCGCACTTGTGTTGGTGCAGGAAACCACTTTTGCACTTGTATTAGTTCTGGAAAAAACACTTTTTGCACTTGTATTAGTGTGAAAAAACACTTTTCGCACTTGTGATAGTGTTGAAAAACCACTTTTCGCACTTGTGTTAGTGTTGAAAAACCACTTTTCGCACTTGTGTTGCTGCAGGAAACCACTTTTGCACTTGTATTAGTGTGGAAAAACCACTTTTTGCATGTGTGATAGTGTTGAAAAACCACTTTTCGCACTTGTGTTAGTGTTGAAAAACGACTTTTCGCACTTGTGATAGTGTTGAAAAACCACTTTTCGCACTTGTGATAGTGTTGAAAAACCACTTTTCTCCCTTGTGTTGGTGCAGGAAACCACTTTTTGCACTTGTGTTAGTGTGGAAAAAGCACGTTTCGCACTTGTGTTGGTGTAGGAAACCACTTTTCGCACTTGTGTTGGTGGAGGAAACCACTTTTGCACTTGTATTAGTGTGGAAAAAACACTTTTTGCACTTGTGTTAGTGTTGAAAATCCACTTTTCGCACTTGTGTTGGCGCAGGAAACCGCTTTTGCACTTGCATTAGTGTGGAAAAACCACTTTTCGCACTTGTGTTAGTGTTGAAAAACCACTTTTCGCACTTGTGTTAGTGAAGGAAACCACTTTTCGCACTTGTGTTGGTGCAGGAAACCACTTTTGCACTTGTATTAGTGTGGAAAAAACACTTTTTGCACTTGTGATAGTGTTGAAAAACCACTTTTCGCACTTGTGTTAGTGTTGAAAAACCACTTTTCGCACTTGTGTTGGTGCAGGAAACCACTTTTGCACTTGTATTAGTGTGGAAAAAACACTTTTTGCACTTGGGATAGTGTTGAAAAACCACTTTTTGCACTTGTGTTAGTGTTGAAAAACCACTTTTCGCACTTGTGTTGGTGCAGGAAACCACTTTTGCACTTCTATTAGTGTGGAAAAAACCACTTATCGCACTTGTGTTAGTGTTGAAAAACCACTTTTCGCACTTGTGTTAGTGTTGAAAAACCACTTTTCGCACTTGTGTTGGTGCAGGAAACCACTTTTGCACTTGTATTAGTGTGGAAAAACCACTTTTCGCCCTTGTGTTAGTGTTGAAAAAGCACTTATCGCACTTGTGTTGGTGCAGTAAACCACTTTTGCACTTGTATTAGTGTGGAAAAAACACTTTTTGCACTTGTATTAGTGTGGAAAAAACACTTTTTGCACTTGTATTAGTGTGGAAAAACCACTTTTCGCACTTGTGTTAGTGTTGAAAATCCAATTTTCGCACTTGTGTTGGTGCAGGAAACCACTTTTGCACTTGTATTAGTGTGGAAAACCACTTTCCGCACTTGTGTTAGTGTTGAAAAACCACTTTTCGCACTTGTGTTAGTGTTGAAAAACCACTTTTGCACTTGTATTAGTGTGGAAAAAACACTTTTTGCACTTGTGTTAGTGTTGAAAAACCACTTCGCACTTATGTTGGTGAAGGAAACCACTTTTCGCACTTGTGTTGGTGCAGGAAACCACTTTTGCACTTGTATTAGTGTGGAAAAAACACTTTTTGCACTTGTGATAGTGTTGAAAAACCACTTTTTGCACTTGTGTTAGTGTTGAAAACCCACTTTTTGCACTTGTGTTGGTGAAGGAAACCACTTTTGGCAATTGTATTGGTGTGGAAAAACCACTTTTTGCACTTGTGTTAGTGTGGAAAACCACTTTTCGCACTTATGTTAGTGTTGAAAAACCACTTTTCGCACTTGTGTTAGTGTTGAAAAACCACTTTTCGCACTTGTGTTAGTGTTGAAAAACCACTTTTTGCACTTGTGTTAGTGTTGAAAAACCACTTTACGCACTTGTGTTAGTGTTGAAAAACCACTTTTCGCACTTGTGTTGGTGCAGGAAACCACTTTTGCACTTCTATTAGTGTGGAAAAACCACTTTTCGCACTTGTGTTAGTGTTGAAAAACCACTTTTCGCACTTGTGTTGGTGCAGGAAAACACTTTTGTACTTGTATTAGTGTGGAAAAACCACTTTTCGCACTTGTGTTAGTGTTGAAAAACCACTTTTCGCACTTGTGTTAGTGTTGAAAAACCACTTTTCGCACTTGTGTTAGTGTTGAAAAACCACTTTTCGCACTTGTGTTGGTGCAGGAAACCACTTTTGCATTAGTGTGGAAAAACCACTTTTCGCACTTGTTTTGGTGCAGGAAACCACTTTTGCACTTGTATTAGTGTGGAAAAACCACTTTTCGCACTTGTGTTAGTGTTGAAAAACCACTTTTCGCACTTGTGTTGGTGCAGGAAACCACTTTTGCACTTGTATTAGTGTGGAAAAAACACTTTTTGCACTTGTATTAGTGTGGAAAAAACACTTTTTGCACTTGTGATAGTGTTGAAAACCCACTTTTTGCACTTGTGTTGGTGAAGGAAACCACTTTTGGCAATTGTATTGGTGTGGAAAAACCACTTTTTGCACTTGTGTTAGTGTGGAAAAACCACTTTTCGCACTTATGTTAGTGTTGAAAAACCACTTTTCGCACTTGTGTTAGTGTGGAAAAACCACTTTTCGCACTTGTGTTGCTGTCGGAAACCACTTTTCGCACTTGTGTTGGGGCAGGAAACCACTTTTGCACTTGTATTAGTGTGGAAAAAACACTTTTTGCACTTGTGATAGTGTTGAAAAACCACTTTTCACACTTGTGTTGGTGCAGAAAACCACTTTTGCACTTGTATTAGTGTGGATTAAATACTTTTTGCACTTGTGATTGTGTGGAAAAACCACTTTTCGCACTTGTGTTAGTGTTGAAAAACCACTTTTCACACTTGTGCTTGTGCAGGAAACCACTTTTGCACTTGTATTAGTGTGGAAAACCACTTTTCGCACTTGTGTTAGTGTTGAAAAACCACTTTTTGCACTTGTGTTACTGTTGAAAAACCACTTTTCGCACTTGTGTTGGTGCAGGAAACCACTTTTGCACTTGTATTAGTGTGGAAAAAACACTTTTTGCACTTGTGATAGTGTTGAAAAACCACTTTTGCACTTGTGTTAGTGTTGAAAAACCACTTTTCGCACTTGTGTTGGTGCAGGAAACCACTTTTGCACTTGTATTAGTGTGGAAAAAACACTTTTTGCACTTGTGATAGTGTTGAAAAACCACTTTTCGCACTTGTGTTAGTGTTGAAAAACCACTTTTCGCACTTGTGTTAGTGTTGAAAAACCACTTTTCGCACTTGTGTTAGTGTTGAAAAACCACTTTTCGCACTTGTGTTAGTGTTGAAAAACCACTTTTCTCCCTTGTGTTGGTGCAGGAAACCACTTTTTGCACTTGTGTTAGTGTGGAAAAAGCACGTTTCGCACTTGTGTTGGTGTAGGAAACCACTTTTCGCACTTGTGTTGGTGGAGGAAACCACTTTTGCACTTGTATTAGTGTGGAAAAAACACTTTTCGCACTTGTGTTAGTGTTGAAAAACCACTTTTCGCACTTGTGTTAGTGAAGGAAACCACTTTTCGCACTTGTGTTGGTGCAGGAAACCACGTTTGCACTTGTATTAGTGTGGAAAAAACACTTTTTGCACTTGTGATAGTGTTGAAAAACCACTTTTCGCACTTGTGTTAGTGTTGAAAAACCACTTTTCGCACTTGTGTTGGTGCAGGAAACCACTTTTGCACTTGTATTAGTGTGGAAAAAACACTTTTTGCACTTGGGATAGTGTTGAAAAACCACTTTTCGCACTTGTGTTAGTGTTGAAAAACCACTTTTCGCACTTGTGTTGGTGCAGGAAACCACTTTTGCACTTGTATTAGTGTGGAAAAAACACTTTTTGCACTTGTGATAGTGTTGAAAAACCACTTTTGCACTTGTGTTAGTGTTGAAAAACCACTTTTCGCACTTGTGTTGGTGCAGGAAACCACTTTTGCACTTGTATTAGTGTGGAAAAAACACTTTTTGCACTTGTGATAGTGTTGAAAAACCACTTTTCGCACTTGTGTTAGTGTTGAAAAACCACTTTTCGCACTTGTGTTATTGTTGAAAAACCACTTTTCGCACTTGTGTTAGTGTTGAAAAACCACTTTTCGCACTTGTGATAGTGTTGTAAAACCACTTTTCGCACTTGTGTTAGTGTTGAAAAACCACTTTTCGCACTTGTGTTAGTGCAGGAAACCACTTTTCGCACTTGTGTTAGTGTTGAAAAACCACTTTTCGCACTTGTGTTAGTGTTGAAAAAACACTTTTCGCACTTGTGATAGTGTTGAAAAACCACTTTTCGCACTTGTGTTGGTGCAGGAAACCACTTTTGCACTTGTATTAGTGTGGAAAAAACACTTTTTGCACTTGTGATAGTGTTGAAAAACCACTTTTCGCACTTGTGTTAGTGTTGAAAAACCACTTTTCGCACTTGTGTTAGCGTTGAAAAACCACTTTTCGCACTTGTGTTCGTGTTGAAAAACCACTTTTCGCTCTTGTGTTGGTGCAGTAAACCACTTTTGCACTTGTATTAGTGTGGAAAAAACACTTTTTGCACTTGTGTTAGTGTGGAAAACCACTTTTCGCACTTATGTTAGTGTTGAAAAACCACTTTTCGCACTTGTGTTAGTGTGGAAAAACCACTTTTCGCACTTGTGTTGCTGTCGGAAACCACTTTTCGCACTTGTGTTGGGGCAGGAAACCACTTTTGCACTTGTATTAGTGTGGATTAAATACTTTTTGCACTTGTGATTGTGTGGAAAAACCACTTTTCGCACTTGTGTTAGTGTTGAAAAACCACTTTTCACACTTGTGCTTGTGCAGGAAACCACTTTTGCACTTGTATTAGTGTGGAAAACCACTTTTCGCACTTGTGTTAGTGTTGAAAAACCACTTTTTGCACTTGTGTTACTGTTGAAAAACCACTTTTCGCACTTGTGTTGGTGCAGGAAACCACTTTTGCACTTGTATTAGTGTGGAAAAACCACTTTTCGCACTTGTGTTAGTGTTGAAAAACCACTTTTCGCACTTGTGTTGGTGCAGGAAACCACTTTTGCACTTGTATTAGTGTGGAAAAAACACTTTTTGCACTTGTGATAGTGTTGAAAACCCACTTTTTGCACTTGTGTTGGTGAAGGAAACCACTTTTGGCAATTGTATTGGTGTGGAAAAACCACTTTTTGCACTTGTGTTAGTGTGGAAAAACCACTTTTCGCACTTATGTTAGTGTTGAAAAACCACTTTTCGCACTTGTGTTAGTGTGGAAAAACCACTTTTCGCACTTGTGTTGCTGTCGGAAACCACTTTTCGCACTTGTGTTGGGGCAGGAAACCACTTTTGCACTTGTATTAGTGTGGAAAAAACACTTTTTGCACTTGTGATAGTGTTGAAAAACCACTTTTCACACTTGTGTTGGTGCAGAAAACCACTTTTGCACTTGTATTAGTGTGGATTAAATACTTTTTGCACTTGTGATTGTGTGGAAAAACCACTTTTCGCACTTGTGTTAGTGTTGAAAAACCACTTTTCACACTTGTGCTTGTGCAGGAAACCACTTTTGCACTTGTATTAGTGTGGAAAACCACTTTTCGCACTTGTGTTAGTGTTGAAAAACCACTTTTTGCACTTGTGTTACTGTTGAAAAACCACTTTTCGCACTTGTGTTGGTGCAGGAAACCACTTTTGCACTTGTATTAGTGTGGAAAAAACACTTTTTGCACTTGTGATAGTGTTGAAAAACCACTTTTGCACTTGTGTTAGTGTTGAAAAACCACTTTTCGCACTTGTGTTGGTGCAGGAAACCACTTTTGCACTTGTATTAGTGTGGAAAAAACACTTTTTGCACTTGTGATAGTGTTGAAAAACCACTTTTCGCACTTGTGTTAGTGTTGAAAAATCACTTTTCGCACTTGTGTTAGTGTTGAAAAACCACTTTTCGTACTTGTGTTAGTGTTGAAAAACCACTTTTCGCACTTGTGTTAGTGTTGAAAAACCACTTTTCGCACTTGTGTTAGTGTTGAAAAACCACTTTTCTCCCTTGTGTTGGTGCAGGAAACCACTTTTTGCACTTGTGTTAGTGTGGAAAAAGCACGTTTCGCACTTGTGTTGGTGTAGGAAACCACTTTTCGCACTTGTGTTGGTGGAGGAAACCACTTTTCGCACTTGTGTTGGTGCAGGAAACCACTTTTGCACTTGTATTAGTGTGGAAAAAACACTTTTTGCACTTGTGATAGTGTTGAAAAACCACTTTTCACACTTGTGTTAGTGTTGAAAAACCACTTTTCGCACTTGTGTTGGTGCAGGAAACCACTTTTGCACTTGTATTAGTGTGGAAAAAATACTTTTTGCACTTGGGATAGTGTTGAAAAACCACTTTTCGCACTTGTGTTAGTGTTGAAAAACCACTTTTCGCACTTGTGTTGGTGCAGGAAACCACTTTTGCACTTGTATTAGTGTGGAAAAAACACTTTTTGCACTTGTGATAGTGTTGAAAAACCACTTTTGCACTTGTGTTAGTGTTGAAAAACCACTTTTCGCACTTGTGTTGGTGCAGGAAACCACTTTTGCACTTGTATTAGTGTGGAAAAAACACTTTTTGCACTTGTGATAGTGTTGAAAAACCACTTTTCGCACTTGTGTTAGTGTTGAAAAACCACTTTTCGCACTTGTGTTATTGTTGAAAAACCACTTTTCGCACTTGTGTTATTGTTGAAAAACCACTTTTCGCACTTGTGTTAGTGTTGAAAAACCACTTTTCGCACTTGTGATAGTGTTGTAAAACCACTTTTCGCACTTGTGTTAGTGTTGAAAAACCACTTTTCGCACTTGTGTTAGTGCAGGAAACCACTTTTCGCACTTGTGTTAGTGTTGAAAAACCACTTTTCGCACTTGTGTTAGTGTTGAAAAAACACTTTTCGCACTTGTGATAGTGTTGAAAAACCACTTTTCGCACTTGTGTTGGTGCAGGAAACCACTTTTGCACTTGTATTAGTGTGGAAAAAACACTTTTTGCACTTGTGATAGTGTTGAAAAACCACTTTTCGCACTTGTGTTAGTGTTGAAAAACCACTTTTCGCACTTGTGTTAGCGTTGAAAAACCACTTTTCGCACTTGTGTTCGTGTTGAAAAACCACTTTTCGCTCTTGTGTTGGTGCAGTAAACCACTTTTGCACTTGTATTAGTGTGGAAAAAACACTTTTTGCACTTGTGTTAGTGTGGAAAACCACTTTTCGCACTTATGTTAGTGTTGAAAAACCACTTTTCGCACTTGTGTTAGTGTGGAAAAACCACTTTTCGCACTTGTGTTGCTGTCGGAAACCACTTTTCGCACTTGTGTTGGGGCAGGAAACCACTTTTGCACTTGTATTAGTGTGGATTAAATACTTTTTGCACTTGTGATTGTGTGGAAAAACCACTTTTCGCACTTGTGTTAGTGTTGAAAAACCACTTTTCACACTTGTGCTTGTGCAGGAAACCACTTTTGCACTTGTATTAGTGTGGAAAACCACTTTTCGCACTTGTGTTAGTGTTGAAAAACCACTTTTTGCACTTGTGTTACTGTTGAAAAACCACTTTTCGCACTTGTGTTGGTGCAGGAAACCACTTTTGCACTTGTATTAGTGTGGAAAAACCACTTTTCGCACTTGTGTTAGTGTTGAAAAACCACTTTTCGCACTTGTGTTGGTGCAGGAAACCACTTTTGCACTTGTATTAGTGTGGAAAAAACACTTTTTGCACTTGTGATAGTGTTGAAAACCCACTTTTTGCACTTGTGTTGGTGAAGGAAACCACTTTTGGCAATTGTATTGGTGTGGAAAAACCACTTTTTGCACTTGTGTTAGTGTGGAAAAACCACTTTTCGCACTTATGTTAGTGTTGAAAAACCACTTTTCGCACTTGTGTTAGTGTGGAAAAACCACTTTTCGCACTTGTGTTGCTGTCGGAAACCACTTTTCGCACTTGTGTTGGGGCAGGAAACCACTTTTGCACTTGTATTAGTGTGGAAAAAACACTTTTTGCACTTGTGATAGTGTTGAAAAACCACTTTTCACACTTGTGTTGGTGCAGAAAACCACTTTTGCACTTGTATTAGTGTGGATTAAATACTTTTTGCACTTGTGATTGTGTGGAAAAACCACTTTTCGCACTTGTGTTAGTGTTGAAAAACCACTTTTCACACTTGTGCTTGTGCAGGAAACCACTTTTGCACTTGTATTAGTGTGGAAAACCACTTTTCGCACTTGTGTTAGTGTTGAAAAACCACTTTTTGCACTTGTGTTACTGTTGAAAAACCACTTTTCGCACTTGTGTTGGTGCAGGAAACCACTTTTGCACTTGTATTAGTGTGGAAAAAACACTTTTTGCACTTGTGATAGTGTTGAAAAACCACTTTTGCACTTGTGTTAGTGTTGAAAAACCACTTTTCGCACTTGTGTTGGTGCAGGAAACCACTTTTGCACTTGTATTAGTGTGGAAAAAACACTTTTTGCACTTGTGATAGTGTTGAAAAACCACTTTTCGCACTTGTGTTAGTGTTGAAAAATCACTTTTCGCACTTGTGTTAGTGTTGAAAAACCACTTTTCGTACTTGTGTTAGTGTTGAAAAACCACTTTTCGCACTTGTGTTAGTGTTGAAAAACCACTTTTCGCACTTGTGTTAGTGTTGAAAAACCACTTTTCTCCCTTGTGTTGGTGCAGGAAACCACTTTTTGCACTTGTGTTAGTGTGGAAAAAGCACGTTTCGCACTTGTGTTGGTGTAGGAAACCACTTTTCGCACTTGTGTTGGTGGAGGAAACCACTTTTCGCACTTGTGTTGGTGCAGGAAACCACTTTTGCACTTGTATTAGTGTGGAAAAAACACTTTTTGCACTTGTGATAGTGTTGAAAAACCACTTTTCACACTTGTGTTAGTGTTGAAAAACCACTTTTCGCACTTGTGTTGGTGCAGGAAACCACTTTTGCACTTGTATTAGTGTGGAAAAAATACTTTTTGCACTTGGGATAGTGTTGAAAAACCACTTTTCGCACTTGTGTTAGTGTTGAAAAACCACTTTTCGCACTTGTGTTGGTGCAGGAAACCACTTTTGCACTTGTATTAGTGTGGAAAAAACACTTTTTGCACTTGTGATAGTGTTGAAAAACCACTTTTGCACTTGTGTTAGTGTTGAAAAACCACTTTTCGCACTTGTGTTGGTGCAGGAAACCACTTTTGCACTTGTATTAGTGTGGAAAAAACACTTTTTGCACTTGTGATAGTGTTGAAAAACCACTTTTCGCACTTGTGTTAGTGTTGAAAAACCACTTTTCGCACTTGTGTTATTGTTGAAAAACCACTTTTCGCACTTGTGTTAGTGTTGAAAAACCACTTTTCACACTTGTGTTAGTGTTGAAAAACCACTTTTCGCACTTGTGATAGTGTTGTAAAACCACTTTTCGCACTTGTGTTAGTGTTGAAAAACCACTTTTCGCACTTGTGTTAGTGCAGGAAACCACTTTTCGCACTTGTGTTAGTGTTGAAAAACCACTTTTCGCACTTGTGTTAGTGTTGAAAAAACACTTTTCGCACTTGTGATAGTGTTGAAAAACCACTTTTCGCACTTGTGTTGGTGCAGGAAACCACTTTTGCACTTGTATTAGTGTGGAAAAAACACTTTTTGCACTTGTGATAGTGTTGAAAAACCACTTTTCGCACTTGTGTTAGTGCTGAAAAACCACTTTTCGCACTTGTGTTAGCGTTGAAAAACCACTTTTCGCACTTGTGTTCGTGTTGAAAAACCACTTTTCGCTCTTGTGTTGGTGCAGTAAACCACTTTTGCACTTGTATTAGTGTGGAAAAAACACTTTTTGCACTTGTGTTAGTGTGGAAAAACCACTTTTCGCACTTATGTTAGTGTTGAAAAACCACTTTTCGCACTTGTGTTATTGTGGAAAAACCACTTTTCGCACTTGTGTTGCTGTCGGAAACCACTTTTCGCACTTGTGTTGGGGCAGGAAACCACTTTTGCACTTGTATTAGTGTGGAAAAAACACTTTTTGCACTTGTGATAGTGTTGAAAAACCACTTTTCACACTTGTGTTGGTGCAGAAAACCACTTTTGCACTTGTATTAGTGTGGATTAAATACTTTTTGCACTTGTGATTGTGTGGAAAAACCACTTTTCGCACTTGTGTTAGTGTTGAAAAACCACTTTTCACACTTGTGCTTGTGCAGGAAACCACTTTTGCACTTGTATTAGTGTGGAAAACCACTTTTCGCACTTGTGTTAGTGTTGAAAAACCACTTTTTGCACTTGTGTTACTGTTGAAAAACCACTTTTCGCACTTGTGTTGGTGCAGGAAACCACTTTTGCACTTGTATTAGTGTGGAAAAAACACTTTTTGCACTTGTGATAGTGTTGAAAAACCACTTTTGCACTTGTGTTAGTGTTGAAAAACCACTTTTCGCACTTGTGTTGGTGCAGGAAACCACTTTTGCACTTGTATTAGTGTGGAAAAAACACTTTTTGCACTTGTGATAGTGTTGAAAAACCACTTTTCGCACTTGTGTTAGTGTTGAAAAACCACTTTTCGCACTTGTGTTAGTGTTGAAAAACCACTTTTCGCACTTGTGTTAGTGTTGAAAAACCACTTTTCGCACTTGTGTTAGTGTTGAAAAACCACTTTTCGCACTTGTGTTAGTGTTGAAAAACCACTTTTCTCCCTTGTGTTGGTGCAGGAAACCACTTTTTGCACTTGTGTTAGTGTGGAAAAAGCACGTTTCACACTTGTGTTGTTGTAGGAAACCACTTTTCGCACTTGTGTTGGTGGAGGAAACCACTTTTGCACTTGTATTAGTGTGGAAAAAACACTTTTCGCACTTGTGTTAGTGTTGAAAAACCACTTTTCGCACTTGTGTTAGTGAAGGAAACCACTTTTCGCACTTGTGTTGGTGCAGGAAACCACTTTTGCACTTGTATTAGTGTGGAAAAAACACTTTTTGCACTTGTGATAGTGTTGAAAAACCACTTTTCGCACTTGTGTTAGTGTTGAAAAACCACTTTTCGCACTTGTGTTGGTGCAGGAAACCACTTTTGCACTTGTATTAGTGTGGAAAAAACACTTTTTGCACTTGGGATAGTGTTGAAAAACCACTTTTCGCACTTGTGTTAGTGTTGAAAAACCACTTTTCGCACTTGTGTTGGTGCAGGAAACCACTTTTGCACTTGTATTAGTGTGGAAAAAACACTTTTTGCACTTGTGACAGTGTAGAAAAACCACTTTTGCACTTGTGTTAGTGTTGAAAAACCACTTTTCGCACTTGTGTTGGTGCAGGAAACCACTTTTGCACTTGTATTAGTGTGGAAAAAACACTTTTTGCACTTGGGATAGTGTTGAAAAACCACTTTTCGCACTTGTGTTGGTGCAGTAAACCACTTTTGCACTTGTATTAGTGTGGAAAAAACACTTTTTGCACTTGTATTAGTGTGGAAAACGACTTTTCGCACTTGTGTTAGTGTTGAAAATCCACTTTTCGCACTTGTGTTGGTGCAGGAAACCACTTTTGCACTTGTATTAGTGTGGAAAAACACTTTTTGCACTTGTGTTAGTGTTGAAAAACCACTTCGCACTTGTGTTAGTGAAGGAAACCACTTTTCGCACTTGTGTTGGTGCAGGAAACCACTTTTGCACTTGTATTAGTGTGGAAAAAACACTTTTTGCACTTGTGATAGTGTTGAAAACCCACTTTTTGCACTTGTGTTGGTGAAGGAAACCACTTTTGGCAATTGTATTGGTGTGGAAAAACCACTTTTTGCACTTGTGTTAGTGTGGAAAAACCACTTTTCGCACTTATGTTAGTGTTGAAAAACCACTTTTCGCACTTGTGTTAGTGTGGAAAAACCACTTTTCGCACTTGTGTTGCTGTCGGAAACCACTTTTTTGCACTTGTGTTGGGGCAGGAAACCACTTTTGCACTTGTATTAGTGTGGAAAAAACACTTTTTGCACTTGTGATAGTGTTGAAAAACCACTTTTCACACTTGTGTTGGTGCAGAAAACCACTTTTGCACTTGTATTAGTGTGGATTAAATACTTTTTGCACTTGTGATTGTGTGGAAAAACCACTTTTCGCACTTGTGTTAGTGTTGAAAAACCACTTTTCACACTTGTGCTTGTGCAGGAAACCACTTTTGCACTTGTATTAGTGTGGAAAACCACTTTTCGCACTTGTGTTAGTGTTGAAAAACCACTTTTCGCACTTGTGTTTGTGTTGAAAAACCACTTTTCGCACTTGTGTTGGTGCAGGAAACCACTTTTGCACTTGTATTAGTGTGGAAAAACCACTTTTCGCACTTGTGTTAGTGTTGAAACCCCACTTTTTGCCCTTGCGTTAGTGTTGAAAAACCAATTTTCGCACTTGTGTTGGTGCAGGAAACCACTTTTGCACTTGTATTAGTGTGGAAAAACCACTTTTTGCACTTGTGTTAGTGTTGAAAAACCACTTTTCGCACTTTTGTTGGTGCAGGAAACCACTTTTGCACTTGTGATAGTGTTGAAAAACCACTTTTCACACTTGTGTTAGTGTTGAAAAACCACTTTTCGCACTTGTGTTACTGTTGAAAAACCACTTTTCGCACTTGTGTTGGTGCAGGAAACCACTTTTGCACTTGTATTAGTGTGGAAAAAACACTTTTTGCACTTGCGATAGTGTTGAAAAACCACTTTTGCACTTGTGTTAGTGTTGAAAAACCACTTTTCGCACTTGTGTTGGTGCAGGAAACCACTTTTGCACTTGTATTAGTGTGGAAAAAACACTTTTTGCACTTGTGATAGTGTTGAAAAACCACTTTTCGCACTTGTGTTAGTGTTGAAAAACCACTTTTCGCACTTGTGTTAGTGTTGAAAAACCACTTTTCGTACTTGTGTTAGTGTTGAAAAACCACTTTTCGCACTTGTGTTAGTGTTGAAAAACCACTTTTTGCACTTGTGTTAGTGTTGAAAAACCACTTTTCTCCCTTGTGTTGGTGCAGGAAACCACTTTTTGCACTTGTGTTAGTGTGGAAAAAGCACGTTTCACACTTGTGTTGGTGTAGGAAACCACTTTTCGCACTTGTGTTGGTGGAGGAAACCACTTTTGCACTTGTATTAGTGTGGAAAAAACACTTTTCGCACTTGTGTTAGTGTTGAAAAACCACTTTTCGCACTTGTGTTAGTGAAGGAAACCACTTTTCGCACTTGTGTTGGTGCAGGAAACCACTTTTGCACTTGTATTAGTGTGGAAAAAACACTTTTTGCACTTGTGATAGTGTTGAAAAACCACTTTTCGCACTTGTGTTAGTGTTGAAAAACCACTTTTCCCACTTGTGTTGGTGCAGGAAACCACTTTTGCACTTGTATTAGTGTGGAAAAAACACTTTTTGCACTTGGGATAGTGTTGAAAAACCACTTTTCGCACTTGTGTTAGTGTTGAAAAACCACTTTTCGCACTTGTGTTGGTGCAGGAAACCACTTTTGCACTTGTATTAGTGTGGAAAAAACACTTTTTGCACTTGTGATAGTGTTGAAAAACCACTTTTGCACTTGTGTTAGTGTTGAAAAACCACTTTTCGCACTTGTGTTGGTGCAGGAAACCACTTTTGCACTTGTATTAGTGTGGAAAAAACACTTTTTGCACTTGTGATAGTGTTGAAAAACCACTTTTCGCACTTGTGTTAGTGTTGAAAAACCACTTTTCGCACTTGTGTTATTGTTGAAAAACCACTTTTCGCACTTGTGTTAGTGTTGAAAAACCACTTTTCGCACTTGTGTTAGTGTTGAAAAACCACTTTTCGCACTTGTGATAGTGTTGTAAAACCACTTTTCGCACTTGTGTTAGTGTTGAAAAACCACTTTTCGCACTTGTGTTAGTGCAGGAAACCACTTTTCGCACTTGTGTTAGTGTTGAAAAACCACTTTTCGCACTTGTGTTAGTGTTGAAAAAACACTTTTCGCACTTGTGATAGTGTTGAAAAACCACTTTTCGCACTTGTGTTGGTGCAGGAAACCACTTTTGCACTTGTATTAGTGTGGAAAAAACACTTTTTGCACTTGTGATAGTGTTGAAAAACCACTTTTCGCACTTGTGTTAGTGCTGAAAAACCACTTTTCGCACTTGTGTTAGCGTTGAAAAACCACTTTTCGCACTTGTGTTCGTGTTGAAAAACCACTTTTCGCTCTTGTGTTGGTGCAGTAAACCACTTTTGCACTTGTATTAGTGTGGAAAAAACACTTTTTGCACTTGTGTTAGTGTGGAAAAACCACTTTTCGCACTTATGTTAGTGTTGAAAAACCACTTTTCGCACTTGTGTTATTGTGGAAAAACCACTTTTCGCACTTGTGTTGCTGTCGGAAACCACTTTTCGCACTTGTGTTGGGGCAGGAAACCACTTTTGCACTTGTATTAGTGTGGAAAAAACACTTTTTGCACTTGTGATAGTGTTGAAAAACCACTTTTCACACTTGTGTTGGTGCAGAAAACCACTTTTGCACTTGTATTAGTGTGGATTAAATACTTTTTGCACTTGTGATTGTGTGGAAAAACCACTTTTCGCACTTGTGTTAGTGTTGAAAAACCACTTTTCACACTTGTGCTTGTGCAGGAAACCACTTTTGCACTTGTATTAGTGTGGAAAACCACTTTTCGCACTTGTGTTAGTGTTGAAAAACCACTTTTTGCACTTGTGTTACTGTTGAAAAACCACTTTTCGCACTTGTGTTGGTGCAGGAAACCACTTTTGCACTTGTATTAGTGTGGAAAAAACACTTTTTGCACTTGTGATAGTGTTGAAAAACCACTTTTGCACTTGTGTTAGTGTTGAAAAACCACTTTTCGCACTTGTGTTGGTGCAGGAAACCACTTTTGCACTTGTATTAGTGTGGAAAAAACACTTTTTGCACTTGTGATAGTGTTGAAAAACCACTTTTCGCACTTGTGTTAGTGTTGAAAAACCACTTTTCGCACTTGTGTTAGTGTTGAAAAACCACTTTTCGCACTTGTGTTAGTGTTGAAAAACCACTTTTCGCACTTGTGTTAGTGTTGAAAAACCACTTTTCGCACTTGTGTTAGTGTTGAAAAACCACTTTTCTCCCTTGTGTTGGTGCAGGAAACCACTTTTTGCACTTGTGTTAGTGTGGAAAAAGCACGTTTCGCACTTGTGTTGTTGTAGGAAACCACTTTTCGCACTTGTGTTGGTGGAGGAAACCACTTTTGCACTTGTATTAGTGTGGAAAAAACACTTTTCGCACTTGTGTTAGTGTTGAAAAACCACTTTTCGCACTTGTGTTAGTGAAGGAAACCACTTTTCGCACTTGTGTTGGTGCAGGAAACCACTTTTGCACTTGTATTAGTGTGGAAAAAACACTTTTTGCACTTGTGATAGTGTTGAAAAACCACTTTTCGCACTTGTGTTAGTGTTGAAAAACCACTTTTCGCACTTGTGTTGGTGCAGGAAACCACTTTTGCACTTGTATTAGTGTGGAAAAAACACTTTTTGCACTTGGGATAGTGTTGAAAAACCACTTTTCGCACTTGTGTTAGTGTTGAAAAACCACTTTTCGCACTTGTGTTGGTGCAGGAAACCACTTTTGCACTTGTATTAGTGTGGAAAAAACACTTTTTGCACTTGTGACAGTGTTGAAAAACCACTTTTGCACTTGTGTTAGTGTTGAAAAACCACTTTTCGCACTTGTGTTGGTGCAGGAAACCACTTTTGCACTTGTATTAGTGTGGAAAAAACACTTTTTGCACTTGTATTAGTGTGGAAAACGACTTTTCGCACTTGTGTTAGTGTTGAAAATCCACTTTTCGCACTTGTGTTGGTGCAGGAAACCACTTTTGCACTTGTATTAGTGTGGAAAAAACACTTTTTGCACTTGTATTAGTGTGGAAAACGACTTTTCGCACTTGTGTTAGTGTTGAAAATCCACTTTTCGCACTTGTGTTGGTGCAGGAAACCACTTTTGCACTTGTATTAGTGTGGAAAAACACTTTTTGCACTTGTGTTAGTGTTGAAAAACCACTTCGCACTTGTGTTAGTGAAGGAAACCACTTTTCGCACTTGTGTTGGTGCAGGAAACCACTTTTGCACTTGTATTAGTGTGGAAAAAACACTTTTTGCACTTGTGATAGTGTTGAAAACCCACTTTTTGCACTTGTGTTGGTGAAGGAAACCACTTTTGGCAATTGTATTGGTGTGGAAAAACCACTTTTTGCACTTGTGTTAGTGTGGAAAAACCACTTTTCGCACTTATGTTAGTGTTGAAAAACCACTTTTCGCACTTGTGTTAGTGTGGAAAAACCACTTTTCGCACTTGTGTTGCTGTCGGAAACCACTTTTTTGCACTTGTGTTGGGGCAGGAAACCACTTTTGCACTTGTATTAGTGTGGAAAAAACACTTTTTGCACTTGTGATAGTGTTGAAAAACCACTTTTCACACTTGTGTTGGTGCAGAAAACCACTTTTGCACTTGTATTAGTGTGGATTAAATACTTTTTGCACTTGTGATTGTGTGGAAAAACCACTTTTCGCACTTGTGTTAGTGTTGAAAAACCACTTTTCACACTTGTGCTTGTGCAGGAAACCACTTTTGCACTTGTATTAGTGTGGAAAACCACTTTTCGCACTTGTGTTAGTGTTGAAAAACCACTTTTCGCACTTGTGTTTGTGTTGAAAAACCACTTTTCGCACTTGTGTTGGTGCAGGAAACCACTTTTGCACTTGTATTAGTGTGGAAAAACCACTTTTCGCACTTGTGTTAGTGTTGAAACCCCACTTTTTGCACTTGCGTTAGTGTTGAAAAACCAATTTTCGCACTTGTGTTGGTGCAGGAAACCACTTTTGCACTTGTATTAGTGTGGAAAAACCACTTTTTGCACTTGTGTTAGTGTTGAAAAACCACTTTTCGCACTTTTGTTGGTGCAGGAAACCACTTTTGGACTTGTGATAGTGTTGAAAAACCACTTTTCACACTTGTGTTAGTGTTGAAAAACCACTTTTCGCACTTGTGTTGGTGTAGGAAACCACTTTTCGCACTTGTGTTGGTGGAGGAAACCACTTTTGCACTTGTATTAGTGTGGAAAAAACACTTTTTGCACTTGTGTTAGTGTTGAAAATCCACTTTTCGCACTTGTGTTGGCGCAGGAAACCGCTTTTGCACTTGCATTAGTGTGGAAAAACCACTTTTCGCACTTGTGTTAGTGTTGAAAAACCACTTTTCGCACTTGTGTTAGTGAAGGAAACCACTTTTCGCACTTGTGTTGGTGCAGGAAACCACTTTTGCACTTGTATTAGTGTGGAAAAAACACTTTTTGCACTTGTGATAGTGTTGAAAAACCACTTTTCGCACTTGTGTTAGTGTTGAAAAACCACTTTTCGCACTTGTGTTGGTGCAGGAAACCACTTTTGCACTTGTATTAGTGTGGAAAAAACACTTTTTGCACTTGGGATAGTGTTGAAAAACCACTTTTTGCACTTGTGTTAGTGTTGAAAAACCACTTTTCGCACTTGTGTTGGTGCAGGAAACCACTTTTGCACTTCTATTAGTGTGGAAAAAACCACTTTTCGCACTTGTGTTAGTGTTGAAAAACCACTTTTCGCACTTGTGTTAGTGTTGAAAAACCACTTTTCGCACGTGTTGGTGCAGGAAACCACTTTTGCACTTGTATTAGTGTGGAAAAACCACTTTTCGCCCTTGTGTTAGTGTTGAAAAACCACTTATCGCACTTGTGTTGGTGCAGTAAACCACTTTTGCACTTGTATTAGTGTGGAAAAAAACTTTTTGCACTTGTATTAGTGTGGAAAAAACACTTTTTGCACTTGTATTAGTGTGGAAAAACCACTTTTCGCACTTGTGTTAGTGTTGAAAATCCAATTTTCGCACTTGTGTTGGTGCAGGAAACCACTTTTGCACTTGTATTAGTGTGGAAAACCACTTTTCGCACTTGTGTTAGTGTTGAAAAACCACTTTTCGCACTTGTGTTAGTGTTGAAAAACCACTTTTGCACTTGTATTAGTGTGGAAAAAACACTTTTTGCACTTGTGTTAGTGTTGAAAAACCACTTCGCACTTATGTTGGTGAAGGAAACCACTTTTCGCACTTGTGTTGGTGCAGGAAACCACTTTTGCACTTGTATTAGTGTGGAAAAAACACTTTTTGCACTTGTGATAGTGTTGAAAAACCACTTTTTGCACTTGTGTTAGTGTTGAAAACCCACTTTTTGCACTTGTGTTGGTGAAGGAAACCACTTTTGGCAATTGTATTGGTGTGGAAAAACCACTTTTTGCACTTGTGTTAGTGTGGAAAAACCACTTTTCGCACTTGTGTTAGTGTTGAAAAACCACTTTTCGCACTTGTGTTAGTGTTGAAAAACCACTTCGCACTTGTGTTAGTGAAGGAAACCACTTTTCGCACTTGTGTTGGTGCAGGAAACCACTTTTGCACTTGTATTAGTGTGGAAAAAACACTTTTTGCACTTGTGATAGTGTTGAAAACCCACTTTTTGCACTTGTGTTGGTGAAGGAAACCACTTTTGGCAATTGTATTGGTGTGGAAAAACCACTTTTCGCACTTGTGTTAGTGTTGAAAAACCACTTTTCGCACTTGTGTTAGTGTTGAAAAACCACTTTTGCACTTGTATTAGTGTGGAAAAAACACTTTTTGCACTTGTGTTAGTGTTGAAAAACCACTTCGCACTTATGTTGGTGAAGGAAACCACTTTTCGCACTTGTGTTGGTGCAGGAAACCACTTTTGCACTTGTATTGGTGCAGGAAACCACTTTTGCACTTCTATTAGTGTGGAAAAACCACTTTTCGCACTTGTGTTAATGTTGAAAAACCACTTTTCGCACTTGTGTTGGTGCAGGAAAACACTTTTGCACTTGTATTAGTGTGGAAAAACCACTTTTCGCACTTGTGTTAGTGTTGAAAAACCACTTTTCGCACTTGTGTTAGTGTTGAAAAACCACTTTTCGCACTTGTGTTAGTGTTGAAAAACCACTTTTCGCACTTGTGTTGGTGCAGGAAACCACTTTTGCATTAGTGTGGAAAAACCACTTTTCGCACTTGTTTTGGTGCAGGAAACCACTTTTGCACTTGTATTAGTGTGGAAAAACCACTTTTCGCACTTGTGTTAGTGTTGAAAAACCACTTTTCGCACTTGTGTTGGTGCAGGAAACCACTTTTGCACTTGTATTAGTGTGGAAAAAACACTTTTTGCACTTGTATTAGTGTGGAAAAAACACTTTTTGCACTTGTGATAGTGTTGAAAACCCACTTTTTGCACTTGTGTTGGTGAAGGAAACCACTTTTGGCAATTGTATTGGTGTGGAAAAACCACTTTTTGCACTTGTGTTAGTGTGGAAAAACCACTTTTCGCACTTATGTTAGTGTTGAAAAACCACTTTTCGCACTTGTGTTAGTGTGGAAAAACCACTTTTCGCACTTGTGTTGCTGTCGGAAACCATTTTTCGCACTTGTGTTGGGGCAGGAAACCACTTTTGCACTTGTATTAGTGTGGAAAAAACACTTTTTGCACTTGTGATAGTGTTGAAAAACCACTTTTCACACTTGTGTTGGTGCAGAAAACCACTTTTGCACTTGTATTAGTGTGGATTAAATACTTTTTGCACTTGTGATTGTGTGGAAAAACCACTTTTCGCACTTGTGTTAGTGTTGAAAAACCACTTTTCACACTTGTGCTTGTGCAGGAAACCACTTTTGCACTTGTATTAGTGTGGAAAACCAATTTTCGCACTTGTGTTGGTGCAGGAAACCACTTTTGCACTTGTATTAGTGTGGAAAAACCACTTTTTACCTTCGCAAAAGCGGAAGGTTATGTTTTGATCGCTGTGTATTTATTTGTATGTCTGTGTGTGTGTGTGTATGTATGTTATTCGCATAACTCAAAAAGTATTCAACCGAATTGCATGAAATTTGGTGGGATGATTGGTTATTATACGGGACACATTTGATTAGATTTTGGGAGCAATCGGGTCAAAGGTCAAGGTCAAGGTCACGAAAAGGTCAAAATCGTATTTTTGTTGTTCTGTTCCCTACACTCCCATGCCAAGTACAGAACAGTAGCTGCGGCGAAGGTATGCGCTCTACCGAGTGCCCGTTCTAGTTGCACTTGTGTTAGTGTTGAAAAACCACTTTTCGCACTTTTGTTGGTGCAGGAAACCACTTTTGCACTTGTGATAGTGTTGAAAAACCACTTTTCACACTTGTGTTAGTGTTGAAAAACCACTTTTCGCACTTGTGCTAGTGTTGAAAAACCACTTTTCGCACTTGTGTTGGTGCAGGAAACCACTTTTGCACTTGTATTAGTTCTGGAAAAAACACTTTTTGCACTTGTATTAGTGTGAAAAAACACTTTTCGCACTTGTGATAGTGTTGAAAAACCACTTTTCGCACTTGTGTTAGTGTTGAAAAACCACTTTTCGCACTTGTGTTGGTGCAGGAAACCACTTTTGCACTTGTATTAGTGTGGAAAAACCACTTTTTGCACGTGTGATAGTGTTGAAAAACCACTTTTCGCACTTGTGATAGTGTTGAAAAACCACTTTTCGCACTTGTGATAGTGTTGAAAAACCACTTTTCTCCCTTGGGTTGGTGCAGGAAACCACTTTTTGCACTTGTGTTAGTGTGGAAAAAGCACGTTTCGCACTTGTGTTGGTGTAGGATACCACTTTTCGCACTTGTGTTGGTGGAGGAAACCACTTTTGCACTTGTATTAGTGTGGAAAAAACACTTTTTGCACTTGTGTTAGTGTTGAAAATCCACTTTTCGCACTTGTGTTGGTGCAGGAAACCGCTTTTGCACTTGTATTAGTGTGGAAAAACCACTTTTCGCACTTGTGTTAGTGTTGAAAAACCACTTTTCGCACTTGTGTTAGTGAAGGAAACCACTTTTCGCACTTGTGTTGGTGCAGGAAACCACTTTTGCACTTGTATTAGTGTGGAAAAAACACTTTTTGCACTTGTGATAGTGTTGAAAAACCACTTTTCGCACTTGTGTTAGTGTTGAAAAACCACTTTTCGCACTTGTGTTGGTGCAGGAAACCACTTTTGCACTTGTATTAGTGTGGAAAAAACACTTTTTGCACTTGGGATAGTGTTGAAAAACCACTTTTTGCACTTGTGTTAGTGTTGAAAAACCACTTTTCGCACTTGTGTTGGTGCAGGAAACCACTTTTGCACTTCTATTAGTGTGGAAAAAACCACTTTTCGCACTTGTGTTAGTGTTGAAAAACCACTTTTCGCACTTGTGTTAGTGTTGAAAAACCACTTTTCGCACTTGTGTTGGTGCAGGAAACCACTTTTGCACTTGTATTAGTGTGGAAAAACCACTTTTCGCCCTTGTATTAGTGTGGAAAAAACACTTTTTGCACTTGTATTAGTGTGGAAAAACCACTTTTCGCACTTGTGTTAGTGTTGAAAATCCAATTTTCGCACTTGTGTTGGTGCAGGAAACCACTTTTGCACTTGTATTAGTGTGGAAAACCACTTTTCGCACTTGTGTTAGTGTTGAAAAACCACTTTTCGCACTTGTGTTAGTGTTGAAAAACCACTTTTGCACTTGTATTCGTGTGGAAAAAACACTTTTTGCACTTGTGTTAGTGTTGAAAAACCACTTCGCACTTATGTTAGTGAAGGAAACCACTTTTCGCACTTGTGTTGGTGCAGGAAACCACTTTTGCACTTGTATTAGTGTGGAAAAAACACTTTTTGCACTTGTGATAGTGTTGAAAAACCACTTTTTGCACTTGTGTTAGTGTTGAAAACCCACTTTTTGCACTTGTGTTGGTGAAGGAAACCACTTTTGGCAATTGTATTGGTGTGGAAAAACCACTTTTTGCACTTGTGTTAGTGTGGAAAAACCACTTTTCGCACTTAAGTTAGTGTTGAAAAACCACTTTTCGCACTTGTGTTAGTGTTGAAAAACCACTTTTCGCACTTGTGTTAGTGTTGAAAAACCACTTTTCGCACTTGTGTTAGTGTTGAAAAACCACTTTACGCACTTGTGTTAGTGTTGAAAAACCACTTTTCGCACTTGTGTTGGTGCAGGAAACCACTTTTGCACTTCTATTAGTGTGGAAAAACCACTTTTCGCACTTGTGTTAGTGTTGAAAAACCACTTTTCGCACTTGTGTTGGTGCAGGAAAACACTTTTGCACTTGTATTAGTGTGGAAAAACCACTTTTCGCACTTGTGTTAGTGTTGAAAAACCACTTTTCGCACTTGTGTTGGTGCAGGAAACCACTTTTGCACTTGTATTAGTGTGGAAAAAACACTTTTTGCACGTGTGATAGTGTTGAAAAACCACATTTCGCACTTGTGTTAGTGTTGAAAAACCACTTTTCGCACTTGTGTTGGTGCAGGAAACCACTTTTGCACTTGTATTAGTGTGGAAAAAACACTTTTTGCACTTGGGATAGTGTTGAAAAACCACTTTTCGCACTTGTGTTAGTGTTGAAAAACCACTTTTCACACTTGTGTTGGTGCAGGAAACCACTTTTGCACTTGTATTATTGTGGAAAAAACACTTTTTGCACTTGTGATAGTGTTGAAAAACCACTTTTCGCACTTGTGTTTGTGTTGAAAAACCACTTTTCGCACTTGTGATAGTGTTGAAAAACCACTTTTCGCACTTGTGATAGTGTTGAAAAGCCACTTTTCTCCCTTGTGTTGGTGCAGGAAACCACTTTTTGCACTTGTGTTAGTGTGGAAAAAGCACGTTTCGCACTTGTGTTGGTGTAGGAAACCACTTCGCACTTGTGTTGGTGGAGGAAACCACTTTTGCACTTGTATTAGTGTGGAAAAAACACTTTTTGCACTTGTGTTAGTGTTGAAAATCCACTTTTCGCACTTGTGTTGGCGCAGGAAACCACTTTTGCACTTGTATTAGTGTGGAAAAACCACTTTTCGCACTTGTGTTAGTGAAGTAAACCACTTTTCGCACTTGTGTTGGTGCAGGAAACCACTTTTGCACTTGTATTAGTGTGGAAAAAACACTTTTTGCACTTGTGATAGTGTTGAAAAACCACTTTTCGCACTTGTGTTAGTGTTGAAAAACCACTTTCGCACTTGTGTTGGTGCAGGAAACCACTTTTGCACTTGTATTAGTGTGGAAAAAACACTTTTTGCACTTGGGATAGTGTTGAAAACCACTTTTTGCACTTGTGGTAGTGTTGAAAAACCACTTTTCGCACTTGTGTTGGTGCAGGAAACCACTTTTGCACTTCTATTAGTGTGGAAAAAACCACTTTTCGCACTTGTGTTGGTGTTGAAAAACCACTTTTCGCACTTGTGTTAGTGTTGAAAAACCACTTTTCGCACTTGTGTTGGTGCAGGAAACCACTTTTGCACTTGTATTAGTGTGGAAAAACCACTTTTCGCCCTTGTGTTAGTGTTGAAAAACCACTTATCGCACTTGTGTTGGTGCAGTAAACCACTTTTGCACTTGTATTAGTGTGGAAAAAACACTTTTTGCACTTGTATTAGTGTGAAAAAACACTTTTTGCACTTGTATTAGTGTGGAAAAACCACTTTTCGCACTTGTGTTAGTGTTGAAAATCCACTTTTCGCACTTGTGTTGGTGCAGGAAACCACTTTTGCACTTGTATTGGTGTGGAAAACCACTTTTCGCACTTGTGTTAGTGTTGAAAAACCACTTTTCGCACTTGTGTTAGTGTTGAAAAACCACTTTTGCACTTGTATTAATGTGGAAAAAACACTTTTTGCACTTGTGTTAGTGTTGAAAAACCACTTCGCACTTATGTTAGTGAAGGAAACCACTTTTCGCACTTGTGTTGGTGCAGGAAACCACTTTTGCACTTGTATTAGTGTGGAAAAAACACTTTTTGCACTTGTGATAGTGTTGAAAAACCACTTTTTGCACTTGTGTTAGTGTTGAAAACCCACTTTTTGCACTTGTGTTGGTGAAGGAAACCACTTTTGGCAATTGTATTGGTGTGGAAAAACCACTTTTTGCACTTGTGTTAGTGTGGAAAAACCACTTTTCGCACTTATGTTAGTGTTGAAAAACCACTTTTCGCACTTGTGTTAGTGTTGAAAAACCACTTTTCGCACTTGTGTTAGTGTTGAAAAACCACTTTTCGCACTTGTGTTAGTGTTGAAAAACCACTTTACGCACTTGTGTTAGTGTTGAAAAACCACTTTTCGCACTTGTGTTGGTGCAGGAAACCACTTTTGCACTTCTATTAGTGTGGAAAAACCACTTTTCGCACTTGTGTTAGTGTTGAAAAACCACTTTTCGCACTTGTGTTGGTGCAGGAAAACACTTTTGCACTTGTATTAGTGTGGAAAAACCACTTTTCGCACTTGTGTTAGTGTTGAAAAACCACTTTTCGCACTTGTGTTAGTGTTGAAAAACCACTTTTCGCACTTGTGTTAGTGTTGAAAAACCACTTTTCGCACTTGTGTTGGTGCAGGAAACCACTTTTGCATTAGTGTGGAAAAACCACTTTTCGCACTTGTTTTGGTGCAGGAAACCACTTTTGCACTTGTATTAGTGTGGAAAAACCACTTTTCGCACTTGTGTTAGTGTTGAAAAACCACTTTTCGCACTTGTGTTGGTGCAGGAAACCACTTTTGCACTTGTATTAGTGTGGAAAAAACACTTTTTGCACTTGTGATAGTGTTGAAAAACCACTTTTCGCACTTGTGTTAGTGTTGAAAAACCACTTTTCGCACTTGTGTTGGTGCAGGAAACCACTTTTGCACTTGTATTAGTGTGGAAAAAACACTTTTTGCACTTGGGATAGTGTTGAAAAACCACTTTTCGCACTTGTGTTAGTGTTGAAAAACCACTTTTCGCACTTGTGTTGGTGCAGGAAACCACTTTTGCACTTGTATTATTGTGGAAAAAACACTTTTTGCACTTGTGATAGTGTTGAAAAACCACTTTTCGCACTTGTGTTTGTGTTGAAAAACCACTTTTTGCACTTGTGTTACTGTTGAAAAACCACTTTTCGCGCTTGTGTTGGTGCAGGAAACCACTTTTGCACTTGTATTAGTGTGGAAAAAACACTTTTTGCACTTGTGATAGTGTTGAAAAACCACTTTTGCACTTGTGTTAGTGTTGAAAAACCACTTTTCGCACTTGTGTTGGTGCAGGAAACCACTTTTGCACTTGTATTAGTGTGGAAAAAACACTTTTTGCACTTGTGATAGTGTTGAAAAACCACTTTTCGCACTTGTGTTAGTGTTGAAAAACCACTTTTCGCACTTGTGTTAGTGTTGAAAAACCACTTTTCGCACTTGTGTTAGTGTTGAAAAACCACTTTTCGCACTTGTGTTAGTGTTGAAAAACCACTTTTCGCACTTGTGATAGTGTTGAAAAACCACTTTTCGCACTTGTGTTAGTGTTGAAAAACCACTTTTCGCACTTGTGTTAGTGTTGAAAAACCACTTTTCTCCCTTGTGTTGGTGCAGGAAACCACTTTTTGCACTTGTGTTAGTGTGGAAAAAGCACGTTTCGCACTTGTGTTGGTGTAGGAAACCAGTTTTCGCATTTGTGTTGGTGGAGGAAACCACTTTTGCACTTGTATTAGTGTGGAAAAAACACTTTTTGCACTTGTGATAGTGTTGAAAAACAACTTTTCGCACTTGTGTTAGTGTTGAAAATCCACTTTTCGCACTTGTGTTGGTGCAGGAAACCACTTTTGCACTTGTATTAGTGTGGAAAAACCAGTTTTCGCACTTGTGTTAGTGTTGAAAAACCACTTTTCGCACTTGTGTTAGTGAAGGAAACCACTTTTCGCACTTGTGTTGGTGCAGGAAACCACTTTTGCACTTGTATTAGTGTGGAAAAAACACTTTTTGCACTTGTGATAGTGTTGAAAAACCACTTTTCGCACTTGTGTTAGTGTTGAAAAACCACTTTTCGCACTTGTGTTGGTGCAGGAAACCACTTTTGCACTTGTATTAGTGTGGAAAAAACACTTTTTGCACTTGGGATAGTGTTGAAAAACCACTTTTCGCACTTGTGTTAGTGTTGAAAAACCACTTTTCGCACTTGTGTTGGTGCAGGAAACCACTTTTGCACTTGTATTATTGTGGAAAAAACACTTTTTGCACTTGTGATAGTGTTGAAAAACCACTTTTCGCACTTGTGTTTGTGTTGAAAAACCACTTTTTGCACGTGTTACTGTTGAAAAACCACTTTTCGCACTTGTGTTGGTGCAGGAAACCACTTTTGCATTTGTATTAGTGTGGAAAAAACACTTTTTGCACTTGTGATAGTGTTGAAAAACCACTTTTCGCACTTGTGTTAGTGTTGAAAAAGCACTTTTCGCACTTGTGTTGGTGCAGGAAACCACTTTTGCACTTGTATTAGTGTTGAAAAACCACTTTTCGCACTTGTGTTAGTGTTGAAAAACCACTTTTCGCACTTGTGTTAGTGTTGAAAAACCACTTTTCGCACTTGTGTTGGTGCAGGAAACCACTTTTGCATTAGTGTGGAAAAACCACTTTTCGCACTTGTTTTGGTGCAGGAAACCACTTTTGCACTTGTATTAGTGTGGAAAAACCACTTTTCGCACTTGTGTTAGTGTTGAAAAACCACTTTTCGCACTTGTGTTGGTGCAGGAAACCACTTTTGCACATGTATTAGTGTGGAAAAAACACTTTTTGCACTTGTGATAGTGTTGAAAAACCACTTTTCGCACTTGTGTTAGTGTTGAAAAACCACTTTTCGCACTTGTGTTGGTGCAGGAAACCACTTTTGCACTTGTATTAGTGTGGAAAAAACACTTTTTGCACTTGGGATAGTGTTGAAAAACCACTTTTCGCACTTGTGTTAGTGTTGAAAAACCACTTTTCGCACTTGTGTTGGTGCAGGAAACCACTTTTGCACTTGTATTATTGTGGAAAAAACACTTTTTGCACTTGTGATAGTGTTGAAAAACCACTTTTCGCACTTGTGTTTGTGTTGAAAAACCACTTTTTGCACTTGTGTTACTGTTGAAAAACCACTTTTCGCGCTTGTGTTGGTGCAGGAAACCACTTTTGCACTTGTATTAGTGTGGAAAAAACACTTTTTGCACTTGTGATAGTGTTGAAAAACCACTTTTGCACTTGTGTTAGTGTTGAAAAACCACTTTTCGCACTTGTGTTGGTGCAGGAAACCACTTTTGCACTTGTATTAGTGTGGAAAAAACACTTTTTGCACTTGTGATAGTGTTGAAAAACCACTTTTCGCACTTGTGTTAGTGTTGAAAAACCAGTTTTCGCACTTGTGTTAGTGTTGAAAAACCACTTTTCGCACTTGTGATAGTGTTGAAAAACCACTTTTCGCACTTGTGTTAGTGTTGAAAAACCACTTTTCGCACTTGTGTTAGTGTTGAAAAACCACTTTTCTCCCTTGTGTTGGTGCAGGAAACCACTTTTTGCACTTGTGTTAGTGTGGAAAAAGCACGTTTCGCACTTGTGTTGGTGTAGGAAACCAGTTTTCGCATTTGTGTTGGTGGAGGAAACCACTTTTGCACTTGTATTAGTGTGGAAAAAACACTTTTTGCACTTGTGATAGTGTTGAAAAACAACTTTTCGCACTTGTGTTAGTGTTGAAAATCCACTTTTCGCACTTGTGTTGGTGCAGGAAACCACTTTTGCACTTGTATTAGTGTGGAAAAACCACTTTTCGCACTTGTGTTAGTGTTGAAAAACCACTTTTCGCACTTGTGTTAGTGAAGGAAACCACTTTTCGCACTTGTGTTGGTGCAGGAAACCACTTTTGCACTTGTATTAGTGTGGAAAAAACACTTTTTGCACTTGTGATAGTGTTGAAAAACCACTTTTCGCACTTGTGTTAGTGTTGAAAAACCACTTTTCGCACTTGTGTTGGTGCAGGAAACCACTTTTGCACTTGTATTAGTGTGGAAAAAACACTTTTTGCACTTGGGATAGTGTTGAAAAACCACTTTTCGCACTTGTGTTAGTGTTGAAAAACCACTTTTCGCACTTGTGTTGGTGCAGGAAACCACTTTTGCACTTGTATTATTGTGGAAAAAACACTTTTTGCACTTGTGATAGTGTTGAAAAACCACTTTTCGCACTTGTGTTTGTGTTGAAAAACCACTTTTTGCACGTGTTACTGTTGAAAAACCACTTTTCGCACTTGTGTTGGTGCAGGAAACCACTTTTGCATTTGTATTAGTGTGGAAAAAACACTTTTTGCACTTGTGATAGTGTTGAAAAACCACTTTTCGCACTTGTGTTAGTGTTGAAAAAGCACTTTTCGCACTTGTGTTGGTGCAGGAAACCACTTTTGCACTTGTATTAGTGTTGAAAAACCACTTTTCGCACTTGTGTTAGTGTTGAAAAAACACTTTTCGCACTTGTGTTAGTGTTGAAAAACCACTTTTCGCACTTGTGTTAGTGTTGAAAAACCACTTTTCGCACTTGTGTTGGTGCAGTAAACCACTTTTGCACTTGTATTAGTGTGGAAAAAACACTTTTTGCACTTGTATTAGTGTGGAAAAAACACTTTTTGCACTTGTATTAGTGTGGAAAACGACTTTTCGCACTTGTGTTAGTGTTGAAAATCCACTTTTCGCACTTGTGTTGGTGCAGGAAACCACTTTTGCACTTGTATTAGTGTGGAAAAACCACTTTTCGCACTTGTGTTAGTGTTGAAAAACCACTTTTGCACTTGTATTAGTGTGGAAAAACACTTTTTGCACTTGTGTTAGTGTTGAAAAACCACTTCGCACTTGTGTTAGTGAAGGAAACCACTTTTCGCACTTGTGTTGGTGCAGGAAACCACTTTTGCACTTGTATTAGTGTGGAAAAAACACTTTTTGCACTTGTGATAGTGTTGAAAACCCACTTTTTGCATTTGTGTTGGTGAAGGAAACCACTTTTGGCAATTGTATTGGTGTGGAAAAACCACTTTTTGCACTTGTGTTAGTGTGGAAAAACCACTTTTCGCACTTATGTTAGTGTTGAAAAACCACTTTTCGCACTTGTGTTAGTGTGGAAAAACCACTTTTCGCACTTGTGTTGCTGTCGGAAACCACTTTTCGCACTTGTGTTGGTGCAGGAAACCACTTTTGCACTTGTATTAGTGTGGATTAAATACTTTTTGCACTTGTGATTGTGTGGAAAAACCACTTTTCGCACTTGTGTTAGTGTTGAAAAACCACTTTTCACACTTGTGCTTGTGCAGGAAACCACTTTTGCATTTGTATTAGTGTGGAAAACCACTTTTCGCACTTGTGTTAGTGTTGAAAAACCACTTTTTGCACTTGTGTTTGTGTTGAAAAACCACTTTTCGCACTTGTGTTGGTGCAGGAAACCACTTTTGCACTTGTATTAGTGTGGAAAAACCACTTTTCGCACTTGTGTTAGTGTTGAAACCCCACTTTTTGCACTTGCATTAGTGTTGAAAAACCACTTTTCGCACTTGTGTTGGTGCAGGAAACCACTTTTGCACTTGTATTAGTGTGGAAAAACCATTTTTCGCACTTGTGTTAGTGTTGAAAAACCACTTTTCGCACTTTTGTTGGTGCAGGAAACCACTTTTGCACTTGTATTAGTTCTGGAAAAAACACTTTTTGCACTTGTTTTAGTGTGAAAAAACACTTTTTGCACTTGTTTTAGTGTTGAAAAACCACTTTTCACACTTGTGTTAGTGTTGAAAAACCACTTTTCGCACTTGTGTTAGTGTTGAAAAACCACTTTTCGCACTTGTGTTGGTGCAGGAAACCACTTTTCACACTTGTATTAGTGTGGAAAAACCACTTTTCGCACTTGTGTTAGTGTTGAAAATCCAATTTTCGCACTTGTGTTGGTGCAGGAAACCACTTTTGCACTTGTATTAGTGTGGAAAACCACTTTTCGCACTTGTGTTAGTGTTGAAAAACCACTTTTCGCACTTGTGTTAGTGTTGAAAAACCACTTTTGCACTTGTATTAGTGTGGATAAACACTTTTTGCACTTGTGTTAGTGTTGAAAAACCACTTCGCACTTATGTTAGTGAAGGAAACCACTTTTCGCACTTGTGTTGGTGCAGGAAACCACTTTTGCACTTGTATTAGTGTGGAAAAAACACTTTTTGCACTTGTGATAGTGTTGAAAAACCACTTTTTGCACTTGTGTTAGTGTTGAAAACCCACTTTTTGCACTTGTGTTGGTGAAGGAAACCACTTTTGGCAATTGTATTGGTGTGGAAAAACCACTTTTTGCACTTGTGTTAGTGTGGAAAAACCACTTTTCGCACTTATGTTAGTGTTGAAAAACCACTTTTCGCACTTGTGTTAGTGTTGAAAAACCACTTTTCGCACTTGTGTTAGTGTTGAAAAACCACTTTTCGCACTTGTGTTAGTGTTGAAAAACCACTTTACGCACTTGTGTTAGTGTTGAAAAACCACTTTTCGCACTTGTGTTGGTGCAGGAAACCACTTTTGCACTTCTATTAGTGTGGAAAAACCACTTTTCGCACTTGTGTTAGTGTTGAAAAACCACTTTTCGCACTTGTGTTGGTGCAGGAAAACACTTTTGCACTTGTATTAGTGTGGAAAAACCACTTTTCGCACTTGTGTTAGTGTTGAAAAACCACTTTTCGCACTTGTGTTAGTGTTGAAAAACCACTTTTCGCACTTGTGTTAGTGTTGAAAAACCACTTTTCGCACTTGTGTTGGTGCAGGAAACCACTTTTGCATTAGTGTGGAAAAACCACTTTTCGCACTTGTTTTGGTGCAGGAAACCACTTTTGCACTTGTATTAGTGTGGAAAAACCACTTTTCGCACTTGTGTTAGTGTTGAAAAACCACTTTTCGCACTTGTGTTGGTGCAGGAAACCACTTTTGCACTTGTATTAGTGTGGAAAAAACACTTTTTGCACTTGTGATAGTGTTGAAAAACCACTTTTCGCACTTGTGTTAGTGTTGAAAAACCACTTTTCGCACTTGTGTTGGTGCAGGAAACCACTTTTGCACTTGTATTAGTGTGGAAAAAACACTTTTTGCACTTGGGATAGTGTTGAAAAACCACTTTTCGCACTTGTGTTAGTGTTGAAAAACCACTTTTCGCACTTGTGTTGGTGCAGGAAACCACTTTTGCACTTGTATTATTGTGGAAAAAACACTTTTTGCACTTGTGATAGTGTTGAAAAACCACTTTTCGCACTTGTGTTTGTGTTGAAAAACCACTTTTCGCACTTGTGATAGTGTTGAAAAACCACTTTTCGCACTTGTGATAGTGTTGAAAAGCCACTTTTCTCCCTTGTGTTGGTGCAGGAAACCACTTTTTGCACTTGTGTTAGTGTGGAAAAAGCACGTTTCGCACTTGTGTTGGTGTAGGAAACCACTTCGCACTTGTGTTGGTGGAGGAAACCACTTTTGCACTTGTATTAGTGTGGAAAAAACACTTTTTGCACTTGTGTTAGTGTTGAAAATCCACTTTTCGCACTTGTGTTGGCGCAGGAAACCACTTTTGCACTTGTATTAGTGTGGAAAAACCACTTTTCGCACTTGTGTTAGTGTTGAAAAACCACTTTTCGCACTTGTGTTAGTGAAGTAAACCACTTTTCGCACTTGTGTTGGTGCAGGAAACCACTTTTGCACTTGTATTAGTGTGGAAAAAACACTTTTTGCACTTGTGATAGTGTTGAAAAACCACTTTTCGCACTTGTGTTAGTGTTGAAAAACCACTTTTCGCACTTGTGTTGGTGCAGGAAACCACTTTTGCACTTGTATTAGTGTGGAAAAAACACTTTTTGCACTTGGGATAGTGTTGAAAACCACTTTTTGCACTTGTGTTAGTGTTGAAAAACCACTTTTCGCACTTGTGTTGGTGCAGGAAACCACTTTTGCACTTCTATTAGTGTGGAAAAAACCACTTTTCGCACTTGTGTTAGTGTTGAAAAACCACTTTTCGCACTTGTGTTAGTGTTGAAAAACCACTTTTCGCACTTGTGTTGGTGCAGGAAACCACTTTTGCACTTGTATTAGTGTGGAAAAACCACTTTTCGCCCTTGTGTTAGTGTTGAAAAACCACTTATCGCACTTGTGTTGGTGCAGTAAACCACTTTTGCACTTGTATTAGTGTGGAAAAAACACTTTTTGCACTTGTATTAGTGTGGAAAAAACACTTTTTGCACTTGTATTAGTGTGGAAAAACCACTTTTCGCACTTGTGTTAGTGTTGAAAATCCACTTTTCGCACTTGTGTTGGTGCAGGAAACCACTTTTGCACTTGTATTGGTGTGGAAAACCACTTTTCGCACTTGTGTTAGTGTTGAAAAACCACTTTTCGCACTTGTGTTAGTGTTGAAAAACCACTTTTGCACTTGTATTAGTGTGGAAAAAACACTTTTTGCACTTGTGTTAGTGTTGAAAAACCACTTCGCACTTATGTTAGTGAAGGAAACCACTTTTCGCACTTGTGTTGGTGCAGGAAACCACTTTTGCACTTGTATTAGTGTGGAAAAAACACTTTTTGCACTTGTGATAGTGTTGAAAAACCACTTTTTGCACTTGTGTTAGTGTTGAAAACCCACTTTTTGCACTTGTGTTGGTGAAGGAAACCACTTTTGGCAATTGTATTGGTGTGGAAAAACCACTTTTTGCACTTGTGTTAGTGTGGAAAAACCACTTTTCGCACTTATGTTAGTGTTGAAAAACCACTTTTCGCACTTGTGTTAGTGTTGAAAAACCACTTTTCGCACTTGTGTTAGTGTTGAAAAACCACTTTACGCACTTGTGTTAGTGTTGAAAAACCACTTTTCGCACTTGTGTTGGTGCAGGAAACCACTTTTGCACTTCTATTAGTGTGGAAAAACCACTTTTTGCACTTGTGTTAGTGTTGAAAAACCACTTTTCGCACTTGTTTTGGTGCAGGAAAACACTTTTGCACTTGTATTAGTGTGGAAAAACCACTTTTCGCACTTGTGTTAGTGTTGAAAAACCACTTTTCGCACTTGTGTTAGTGTTGAAAAACCACTTTTCGCACTTGTGTTAGTGTTGAAAAACCACTTTTCACACTTGTGTTGGTGCAGGAAACCACTTTTGCATTAGTGTGGAAAAACCACTTTTCGCACTTGTTTTGGTGCAGGAAACCACTTTTGCACTTGTATTAGTGTGGAAAAACCACTTTTCGCACTTGTGTTAGTGTTGAAAAACCACTTTTCGCACTTGTGTTGGTGCAGGAAACCACTTTTGCACTTGTATTAGTGTGGAAAAAACACTTTTTGCACTTGTGATAGTGTTGAAAAACCACTTTTCGCACTTGTGTTAGTGTTGAAAAACCACTTTTCGCACTTGTGTTGGTGCAGGAAACCACTTTTGCACTTGTATTAGTGTGGAAAAAACACTTTTTGCACTTGGGATAGTGTTGAAAAACCACTTTTCGCACTTGTGTTAGTGTTGAAAAACCACTTTTCGCACTTGTGTTGGTGCAGGAAACCACTTTTGCACTCGTATTATTGTGGAAAAAACACTTTTTGCACTTGTGATAGTGTTGAAAAACCACTTTTCGCCCTTGTGTTAGTGTTGAAAAACCACTTATCGCACTTGTGTTGGTGCAGTAAACCACTTTTGCACTTGTATTAGTGTGGAAAAAACACTTTTTGCACTTGTATTAGTGTGGAAAAAACACTTTTTGCACTTGTATTAGTGTGGAAAAACCACTTTTCGCACTTGTGTTAGTGTTGAAAATCCACTTTTCGCACTTGTGTTGGTGCAGGAAACCACTTTTGCACTTGTATTGGTGTGGAAAACCACTTTTCGCACTTGTGTTAGTGTTGAAAAACCACTTTTCGCACTTGTGTTAGTGTTGAAAAACCACTTTTGCAATTGTATTAGTGTGGAAAAAACACTTTTTGCACTTGTGTTAGTGTTGAAAAACCACTTCGCACTTATGTTAGTGAAGGAAACCACTTTTCGCACTTGTGTTGGTGCAGGAAACCACTTTTGCACTTGTATTAGTGTGGAAAAAACACTTTTTGCACTTGCGATAGTGTTGAAAAACCACTTTTTGCACTTGTGTTAGTGTTGAAAACCCACTTTTTGCACTTGTGTTGGTGAAGGAAACCACTTTTGGCAATTGTATTGGTGTGGAAAAACCACTTTTTGCACTTGTGTTAGTGTGGAAAAACCACTTTTCGCACTTATGTTAGTGTTGAAAAACCACTTTTCGCACTTGTGTTAGTGTTGAAAAACCACTTTTCGCACTTGTGTTAGTGTTGAAAAACCACTTTTCGCACTTGTGTTAGTGTTGAAAAACCACTTTACGCACTTGTGTTAGTGTTGAAAAACCACTTTTCGCACTTGTGTTGGTGCAGGAAACCACTTTTGCACTTCTATTAGTGTGGAAAAACCACTTTTCGCACTTGTGTTAGTGTTGAAAAACCACTTTTCGCACTTGTGTTGGTGCAGGAAAACACTTTTGCACTTGTATTAGTGTGGAAAAACCACTTTTCGCACTTGTGTTAGTGTTGAAAAACCACTTTTCGCACTTGTGTTAGTGTTGAAAAACCACTTTTCGCACTTGTGTTAGTGTTGAAAAACCACTTTTCGCATTTGTGTTGGTGTGGAAAAACCACTTTTCGCACTTATGTTAGTGTTGAAAAACCACTTTTCGCACTTGTGTTAGTGTTGAAAAACCACTTTTCGCACTTGTGTTAGTGTTGAAAAACCACTTTTCGCACTTGTGTTAGTGTTGAAAAACCACTTTACGCACTGGTGTTAGTGTTGAAAAACCACTTTTCGCACTTGTGTTGGTGCAGGAAACCACTTTTGCACTTCTATTAGTGTGGAAAAACCACTTTTCGCACTTGTGTTAGTGTTGAAAAACCACTTTTCGCACTTGTGTTGGTGCAGGAAAACACTTTTGCACTTGTATTAGTGTGGAAAAACCACTTTTCGCACTTGTGTTAGTGTTGAAAAACCACTTTTCGCACTTGTGTTAGTGTTGAAAAACCACTTTTCGCACTTGTGTTAGTGTTGAAAAACCACTTTTCGCACTTGTGTTGGTGCAGGAAACCACTTTTGCATTAGTGTGGAAAAACCACTTTTCGCACTTGTTTTGGTGCAGGAAACCACTTTTGCACTTGTATTAGTGTGGAAAAACCACTTTTCGCACTTGTGTTAGTGTTGAAAAACCACTTTTCGCACTTGTGTTGGTGCAGGAAACCACTTTTGCACTTGTATTAGTGTGGAAAAAACACTTTTTGCACTTGTGATAGTGTTGAAAAACCACTTTTCGCACTTGTGTTAGTGTTGAAAAACCACTTTTCGCACTTGTGTTGGTGCAGGAAACCACTTTTGCACTTGTATTAGTGTGGAAAAAACACTTTTTGCACTTGGGATAGTGTTGAAAAACCACTTTTGGCACTTGTGTTAGTGTTGAAAAACCACTTTTCGCACTTGTGTTGGTGCAGGAAACCACTTTTGCACTCGTATTATTGTGGAAAAAACACTTTTTGCACTTGTGATAGTGTTGAAAAACCACTTTTCGCACTTGTGTTTGTGTTGAAAAACCACTTTTTGCACTTGTGTTACTGTTGAAAAACCACTTTTCGCGCTTGTGTTGGTGCAGGAAACCACTTTTGCACTTGTATTAGTGTGGAAAAAACACTTTTTGCACTTGTGATAGTGTTGAAAAACCACTTTTGCACTTGTGTTAGTGTTGAAAAACCACTTTTCGCACTTGTGTTGGTGCAGGAAACCACTTTTGCACTTGTATTAGTGTGGAAAAAACACTTTTTGCACTTGTGATAGTGTTGAAAAACCACTTTTCGCACTTGTGTTAGTGTTGAAAAACCACTTTTCGCACTTGTGTTAGTGTTGAAAAACCACTTTTCGCACTTGTGTTAGTGTTGAAAAACCACTTTTCGCACTTGTGTTAGTGTTGAAAAACCACTTTTCGCACTTGTGATAGTGTTGAAAAACCACTTTTCGCACTTGTGTTAGTGTTGAAAAACCACTTTTCGCACTTGTGTTAGTGTTGAAAAACCACTTTTCTCCCTTGTGTTGGTGCAGGAAACCACTTTTTGCACTTGTGTTAGTGTGGAAAAAGCACGTTTCGCACTTGTGTTGGTGTAGGAAACCAGTTTTCGCATTTGTGTTGGTGGAGGAAACCACTTTTGCACTTGTATTAGTGTGGAAAAAACACTTTTTGCACTTGTGATAGTGTTGAAAAATAACTTTTCGCACTTGTGTTAGTGTTGAAAATCCACTTTTCGCACTTGTGTTGGTGCAGGAAACCACTTTTGCACTTGTATTAGTGTGGAAAAACCACTTTTCGCACTTGTGTTAGTGAAGGAAACCACTTTTCGCACTTGTGTTGGTGCAGGAAACCACTTTTGCACTTGTATTAGTGTGGAAAAAACACTTTTTGCAGTTGTGATAGTGTTGAAAAACCACTTTTCGCACTTGTGTTAGTGTTGAAAAACCACTTTTCGCACTTGTGTTGGTGCAGGAAACCACTTTTGCACTTGTATTAGTGTGGAAAAAACACTTTTTGCACTTGGGATAGTGTTGAAAAACCACTTTTCGCACTTGTGTTAGTGTTGAAAAACCACTTTTCGCACTTGTGTTGGTGCTGGAAACCACTTTTGCACTTGTATTATTGTGGAAAAAACACTTTTTGCACTTGTGATAGTGTTGAAAAACCACTTTTCGCACTTTTGTTTGTGTTGAAAAACCACTTTTTGCACGTGTTACTGTTGAAAAACCACTTTTCGCACTTGTGTTGGTGCAGGAAACCACTTTTGCATTTGTATTAGTGTGGAAAAAACACTTTTTGCACTTGTGATAGTGTTGAAAAACCACTTTTCGCACTTGTGTTAGTGTTGAAAAAGCACTTTTCGCACTTGTGTTGGTGCAGGAAACCACTTTTGCACTTGTATTAGTGTTGAAAAACCACTTTTCGCACTTGTGTTAGTGTTGAAAAACCACTTTTCGCACTTGTGTTAGTGTTGAAAAACCACTTTTCGCACTTGTGTTAGTGTTGAAAAACCACTTTTCGCACTTGTGTTGGTGCAGTAAACCACTTTTGCACTTGTATTAGTGTGGAAAAAACACTTTTTGCACTTGTATTAGTGTGGAAAAAACACTTTTTGCACTTGTATTAGTGTGGAAAACGACTTTTCGCACTTGTGTTAGTGTTGAAAATCCACTTTTCGCACTTGTGTTGGTGCAGGAAACCACTTTTGCACTTGTATTAGTGTGGAAAAACCACTTTTCGCACTTGTGTTAGTGTTGAAAAACCACTTTTGCACTTGTATTAGTGTGGAAAAACACTTTTTGCACTTGTGTTAGTGTTGAAAAACCACTTCGCACTTGTGTTAGTGAAGGAAACCACTTTTCGCACTTGTGTTGGTGCAGGAAACCACTTTTGCACTTGTATTAGTGTGGAAAAAACACTTTTTGCACTTGTGATAGTGTTGAGAACCCACTTTTTGCACTTGTGTTGGTGCAGGAAACCACTTTTGCACTTGTATTAGTGTGGAAAAACCATTTTTCGCACTTGTGTTAGTGTTGAAAAACCACTTTTCGCACTTTTGTTGGTGCAGGAAACCACTTTTGCACTTGTGATAGTGTTGAAAAACCACTTTTCACACTTGTGTTAGTGTTGAAAAACCACTTTTCGCACTTGTGCTAGTGTTGAAAAACCACTTTTCGCACTTGTGTTGGTGCAGGAAACCACTTTTGCACTTGTATTAGTTCTGGAAAAAACACTTTTTGCACTTGTTTTAGTGTGAAAAAACACTTTTCGCACTTGTGATAGTGTTGAAAAACCACTTTTCGCACTTGTATTAGTGTTGAAAAACCACTTTTCGCACTTGTGTTGGTGCAGGAAACCACTTTTGCACTTGTATTAGTGTGGAAAAACCACTTTTCGCACTTGTGTTAGTGTTGAAAAACCACTTTTCGCACTTGTGTTAGTGAAGGAAACCACTTTTCGCACTTGTGTTGGTGCAGGAAACCACTTTTGCACTTGTATTAGTGTGGAAAAAACACTTTTTGCACTTGGGATAGTGTTGAAAACCACTTTTAGCACTTGTGTTAGTGTTGAAAAACCACTTTTCGCACTTGTGTTGGTGCAGGAAACCACTTTTGCACTTGTATTATTGTGGAAAAAACACTTTTTGCACTTGTGATAGTGTTGAAAAACCACTTTTCGCACTTGTGTTTGTGTTGAAAAACCACTTTTTGCACTTGTGATAGTGTTGAAAAACCACTTTTCGCACTTGTGTTAGTGTTGAAAAACCACTTTTCGCACTTGTGATAGTGTTGAAAAACCACTTTTCGCACTTGTGTTAGTGTTGAAAAACCACTTTTCGCACTTGTGTTGGTGCAGGAAACCACTTTTGCACTTGTATTAGTGTGGAAAAAACACTTTTTGCACTTGGGATAGTGTTGAAAAACACTTTTTGCACTTGTGTTAGTGTTGAAAAACCACTTTTCGCACTTGTGTTGGTGCAGGAAACCACTTTTGCACTTCTATTAGTGTGGAAAAACCCACTTTTCGCACTTGTGTTAGTGTTGAAAAACCACTTTTCGCACTTGTGTTAGTGTTGAAAAACCACTTTTCACACTTGTGTTGGTGCAGGAAACCACTTTTGCACTTGTATTAGTGTGGAAAAACCACTTTTCGCCCTTGTGTTAGTGTTGAAAAACCACTTATCGCACTTGTGTTGGTGCAGTAAACCACTTTTGCACTTGTATTAGTGTGGAAAAAACACTTTTTGCACTTGTATTAGTGTGGAAAAAACACTTTTTGCACTTGTATTAGTGTGGAAAAACCACTTTTCGCACTTGTGTTAGTGTTGAAAATCCACTTTTCGCACTTGTGTTGGTGCAGGAAACCACTTTTGCACTTGTATTGGTGTGGAAAACCACTTTTCGCACTTGTGTTAGTGTTGAAAAACCACTTTTCGCACTTGTGTTAGTGTTGAAAAACCACTTTGGCACTTGTATTAGTGTGGAAAAAACACTTTTTGCACTTGTGTTAGTGTTGAAAAACCACTTCGCACTTATGTTAGTGAAGGAAACCACTTTTCGCACTTGTGTTGGTGCAGGAAACCACTTTTGCACTTGTATTAGTGTGGAAAAAACACTTTTTGCACTTGTGATAGTGTTGAAAAACCACTTTTTGCACTTGTGTTAGTGTTGAAACCCCACTTTTTGCACTTGTGTTGGTGAAGGAAACCACTTTTGGCAATTGTATTGGTGTGGAAAAACCACTTTTTGCACTTGTGTTAGTGTGGAAAAACCACTTTTCGCACTTATGTTAGTGTTGAAAAACCACTTTTCGCACTTGTGTTAGTGTTGAAAAACCACTTTTCGCACTTGTGTTAGTGTTGAAAAACCACTTTTCGCACTTGTGTTAGTGTTGAAAAACCACTTTACGCACTTGTGTTAGTGTTGAAAAACCACTTTTCGCACTTGTGTTGGTGCAGGAAACCACTTTTGCACTTCTATTAGTGTGGAAAAACCACTTTTCGCACTTGTGTTAGTGTTGAAAAACCACTTTTCGCACTTGTGTTGGTGCAGGAAACCACTTTTGGCAATTGTATTGGTGTGGAAAAACCACTTTTTGCACTTGTGTTAGTGTGGAAAAACCACTTTTCGCACTTATGTTAGTGTTGAAAAACCACTTTTCGCACTTGTGTTAGTGTTGAAAAACCACTTTTCGCACTTGTGTTAGTGTTGAAAAACCACTTTTCGCACTTGTGTTAGTGTTGAAAAACCACTTTACGCACTTGTGTTAGTGTTGAAAAACCACTTTTCGCACTTGTGTTGGTGCAGGAAACCACTTTTGCACTTCTATTAGTGTGGAAAAACCACTTTTCGCACTTGTGTTAGTGTTGAAAAACCACTTTTCGCACTTGTGTTGGTGCAGGAAACCACTTTTGCACTTGTATTATTGTGGAAAAAACACTTTTTGCACTTGTGATAGTGTTGAAAAACCACTTTTTGCACTTGTGTTTGTGTTGAAAAACCACTTTTTGCACTTGTGATAGTGTTGAAAAACCACTTTTCGCACTTGTGTTAGTGTTGAAAAACCACTTTTCGCACTTGTGATAGTGTTGAAAAACCAATTTTCGCACTTGTGATAGTGTTGAAAAGCCACTTTTCTCCCTTGTGTTGGTGCAGGAAACCACTTTTTGCACTTGTGATAGTGTGGAAAAAGCACGTTTCGCACTTGTGTTGGTGTAGGAAACCACTTCGCACTTGTGTTGGTGGAGGAAACCACTTTTGCACTTGTATTAGTGTGGAAAAAACACTTTTTGCACTTGTATTAGTGTTGAAAATCCACTTTTCGCACTTGTGTTGGCGCAGGAAACCACTTTTGCACTTGTATTAGTGTGGAAAAACCACTTTTCGCACTTGTGTTAGTGTTGAAAAACCACTTTTCGCACTTGTGTTAGTGAAGTAAACCACTTTTCGCACTTGTGTTGGTGCAGGAAACCACTTTTGCACTTGTATTAGTGTGGAAAAAACACTTTTTGCACTTGTGATAGTGTTGAAAAACCACTTTTCGCACTTGTGTTAGTGTTGAAAAACCACTTTTCGCACTTGTGTTGGTGCAGGAAACCACTTTTGCACTTGTATTAGTGTGGAAAAAACACTTTTTGCACTTGGGATAGTGTTGAAAACCACTTTTTGCACTTGTGTTAGTGTTGAAAAACCACTTTTCGCACTTGTGTTGGTGCAGGAAACCACTTTTGCACTTCTATTAGTGTGGAAAAAACCACTTTTCGCACTTGTGTTAGTGTTGAAAAACCACTTTTCGCACTTGTGTTAGTGTTGAAAAACCACTTTTCACACTTGTGTTGGTGCAGGAAACCACTTTTGCACTTGTATTAGTGTGGAAAAACCACTTTTCGCCCTTGTGTTAGTGTTGAAAAACCACTTATCGCACTTGTGTTGGTGCAGTAAACCACTTTTGCACTTGTATTAGTGTGGAAAAAACACTTTTTGCACTTGTATTAGTGTGGAAAAAACACTTTTTGCACTTGTATTAGTGTGGAAAAACCACTTTTCGCACTTGTGTTAGTGTTGAAAATCCACTTTTCGCACTTGTGTTGGTGCAGGAAACCACTTTTGCACTTGTATTGGTGTGGAAAACCACTTTTCGCACTTGTGTTAGTGTTGAAAAACCACTTTTCGCACTTGTGTTAGTGTTGAAAAACCACTTTGGCACTTGTATTAGTGTGGAAAAAACACTTTTTGCACTTGTGTTAGTGTTGAAAAACCACTTCGCACTTATGTTAGTGAAGGAAACCACTTTTCGCACTTGTGTTGGTGCAGGAAACCACTTTTGCACTTCTATTAGTGTGGAAAAACCACTTTTCGCACTTGTGTTAGTGTTGAAAAACCACTTTTCGCACTTGTGTTGGTGCAGGAAAACACTTTTGCACTTGTATTAGTGTGGAAAAACTACTTTTCGCACTTGTGTTAGTGTTGAAAAACCACTTTTCGCACTTGTGTTAGTGTTGAAAAACCACTTTTTGCACTTGTGTTAGTGTTGAAAAACCACTTTTCGCACTTGTGTTGGTGCAGGAAACCACTTTTGCATTAGTGTGGAAAAACCACTTTTCGCACTTGTTTTGGTGCAGGAAACCACTTTTGCACTTGTATTAGTGTGGAAAAACCACTTTTCGCACTTGTGTTAGTGTTGAAAAACCACTTTTCGCACTTGTGTTGGTGCAGGAAACCACTTTTGCACTTGTATTAGTGTGGAAAAAACACTTTTTGCACTTGTGATAGTGTTGAAAAACCACTTTTCGCACTTGTGTTAGTGTTGAAAAACCACTTTTCGCACTTGTGTTGGTGCAGGAAACCACTTTTGCACTTGTATTGGTGTGGAAAAACCACTTTTGGCACTTGTGTTAGTGTGGAAAAACCACTTTTCGCACTTATGTTAGTGTTGAAAAACCACTTTTCGCACTTGTGTTAGTGCAGGAAACCACTTTTGCACTTCTATTAGTGTGGAAAAACCACTTTTCGCACTTGTGTTAGTGTTGAAAAACCACTTTTCGCACTTGTGTTGGTGCAGGAAACCACTTTTGGCAATTGTATTGGTGTGGAAAAACCACTTTTTGCACTTGTGTTAGTGTGGAAAAACCACTTTTCGCACTTATGTTAGTGTTGAAAAACCACTTTTCGCACTTGTGTTAGTGTTGAAAAACCACTTTTCGCACTTGTGTTAGTGTTGAAAAACCACTTTTCGCACTTGTGTTAGTGTTGAAAAACCACTTTACGCACTTGTGTTAGTGTTGAAAAACCACTTTTCGCACTTGTGTTGGTGCAGGAAACCACTTTTGCACTTCTATTAGTGTGGAAAAACCACTTTTCGCACTTGTGTTAGTGTTGAAAAACCACTTTTCGCACTTGTGTTGGTGCAGGAAACCACTTTTGCACTTGTATTATTGTGGAAAAAACACTTTTTGCACTTGTGATAGTGTTGAAAAACCACTTTTTGCACTTGTGTTTGTGTTGAAAAACCACTTTTTGCACTTGTGATAGTGTTGAAAAACCACTTTTCGCACTTGTGTTAGTGTTGAAAAACCACTTTTCGCACTTGTGATAGTGTTGAAAAACCAATTTTCGCACTTGTGATAGTGTTGAAAAGCCACTTTTCTCCCTTGTGTTGGTGCAGGAAACCACTTTTTGCACTTGTGTTAGTGTGGAAAAAGCACGTTTCGCACTTGTGTTGGTGTAGGAAACCACTTCGCACTTGTGTTGGTGGAGGAAACCACTTTTGCACTTGTATTAGTGTGGAAAAAACACTTTTTGCACTTGTATTAGTGTTGAAAATCCACTTTTCGCACTTGTGTTGGCGCAGGAAACCACTTTTGCACTTGTATTAGTGTGGAAAAACCACTTTTCGCACTTGTGTTAGTGTTGAAAAACCACTTTTCGCACTTGTGTTAGTGAAGTAAACCACTTTTCGCACTTGTGTTGGTGCAGGAAACCACTTTTGCACTTGTATTAGTGTGGAAAAAACACTTTTTGCACTTGTGATAGTGTTGAAAAACCACTTTTCGCACTTGTGTTAGTGTTGAAAAACCACTTTTCGCACTTGTGTTGGTGCAGGAAACCACTTTTGCACTTGTATTAGTGTGGAAAAAACACTTTTTGCACTTGGGATAGTGTTGAAAACCACTTTTTGCACTTGTGTTAGTGTTGAAAAACCACTTTTCGCACTTGTGTTGGTGCAGGAAACCACTTTTGCACTTCTATTAGTGTGGAAAAAACCACTTTTCGCACTTGTGTTAGTGTTGAAAAACCACTTTTCGCACTTGTGTTAGTGTTGAAAAACCACTTTTCACACTTGTGTTGGTGCAGGAAACCACTTTTGCACTTGTATTAGTGTGGAAAAACCACTTTTCGCCCTTGTGTTAGTGTTGAAAAACCACTTATCGCACTTGTGTTGGTGCAGTAAACCACTTTTGCACTTGTATTAGTGTGGAAAAAACACTTTTTGCACTTGTATTAGTGTGGAAAAAACACTTTTTGCACTTGTATTAGTGTGGAAAAACCACTTTTCGCACTTGTGTTAGTGTTGAAAATCCACTTTTCGCACTTGTGTTGGTGCAGGAAACCACTTTTGCACTTGTATTGGTGTGGAAAACCACTTTTCGCACTTGTGTTAGTGTTGAAAAACCACTTTTCGCACTTGTGTTAGTGTTGAAAAACCACTTTGGCACTTGTATTAGTGTGGAAAAAACACTTTTTGCACTTGTGTTAGTGTTGAAAAACCACTTCGCACTTATGTTAGTGAAGGAAACCACTTTTCGCACTTGTGTTGGTGCAGGAAACCACTTTTGCACTTCTATTAGTGTGGAAAAACCACTTTTCGCACTTGTGTTAGTGTTGAAAAACCACTTTTCGCACTTGTGTTGGTGCAGGAAAACACTTTTGCACTTGTATTAGTGTGGAAAAACTACTTTTCGCACTTGTGTTAGTGTTGAAAAACCACTTTTCGCACTTGTGTTAGTGTTGAAAAACCACTTTTCGCACTTGTGTTAGTGTTGAAAAACCACTTTTCGCACTTGTGTTGGTGCAGGAAACCACTTTTGCATTAGTGTGGAAAAACCACTTTTCGCACTTGTTTTGGTGCAGGAAACCACTTTTGCACTTGTATTAGTGTGGAAAAACCACTTTTCGCACTTGTGTTAGTGTTGAAAAACCACTTTTCGCACTTGTGTTGGTGCAGGAAACCACTTTTGCACTTGTATTAGTGTGGAAAAAACACTTTTTGCACTTGTGATAGTGTTGAAAAACCACTTTTCGCACTTGTGTTAGTGTTGAAAAACCACTTTTCGCACTTGTGTTGGTGCAGGAAACCACTTTTGCACTTGTATTAGTGTGGAAAAAACACTTTTTGCACTTGGGATAGTGTTGAAAAACCACTTTTGGCACTTGTGTTAGTGTTGAAAAACCACTTTTCGCACTTGTGTTGGTGCAGGAAACCACTTTTGCACTCGTATTATTGTGGAAAAAACACTTTTTGCACTTGTGATAGTGTTGAAAAACCACTTTTCACACTTGTGTTTGTGTTGAAAAACCACTTTTTGCACTTGTGTTACTGTTGAAAAACCACTTTTCGCGCTTGTGTTGGTGCAGGAAACCACTTTTGCACTTGTATTAGTGTGGAAAAAACACTTTTTGCACTTGTGATAGTGTTGAAAAACCACTTTTGCACTTGTGTTAGTGTTGAAAAACCACTTTTCGCACTTGTGTTGGTGCAGGAAACCACTTTTGCACTTGTATTAGTGTGGAAAAAACACTTTTTGCACTTGTGATAGTGTTGAAAAACCACTTTTCGCACTTGTGTTAGTGTTGAAAAACCACTTTTCGCACTTGTGTTAGTGTTGAAAAACCACTTTTCGCACTTGTGTTAGTGTTGAAAAACCACTTTTCGCACTTGTGTTAGTGTTGAAAAACCACTTTTCGCACTTGTGATAGTGTTGAAAAACCACTTTTCGCACTTGTGTTAGTGTTGAAAAACCACTTTTCGCACTTGTGTTAGTGTTGAAAAACCACTTTTCTCCCTTGTGTTGGTGCAGGAAACCACTTTTTGCACTTGTGTTAGTGTGGAAAAAGCACGTTTCGCACTTGTGTTGGTGTAGGAAACCAGTTTTCGCATTTGTGTTGGTGGAGGAAACCACTTTTGCACTTGTATTAGTGTGGAAAAAACACTTTTTGCACTTGTGATAGTGTTGAAAAATAACTTTTCGCACTTGTGTTAGTGTTGAAAATCCACTTTTCGCACTTGTGTTGGTGCAGGAAACCACTTTTGCACTTGTATTAGTGTGGAAAAACCACTTTTCGCACTTGTGTTAGTGAAGGAAACCACTTTTCGCACTTGTGTTGGTGCAGGAAACCACTTTTGCACTTGTATTAGTGTGGAAAAAACACTTTTTGCAGTTGTGATAGTGTTGAAAAACCACTTTTCGCACTTGTGTTAGTGTTGAAAAACCACTTTTCGCACTTGTGTTGGTGCAGGAAACCACTTTTGCACTTGTATTAGTGTGGAAAAAACACTTTTTGCACTTGGGATAGTGTTGAAAAACCACTTTTCGCACTTGTGTTAGTGTTGAAAAACCACTTTTCGCACTTGTGTTGGTGCAGGAAACCACTTTTGCACTTGTATTATTGTGGAAAAAACACTTTTTGCACTTGTGATAGTGTTGAAAAACCACTTTTTGCACTTGTGTTTGTGTTGAAAAACCACTTTTTGCACGTGTTACTGTTGAAAAACCACTTTTCGCACTTGTGTTGGTGCAGGAAACCACTTTTGCATTTGTATTAGTGTGGAAAAAACACTTTTTGCACTTGTGATAGTGTTGAAAAACCACTTTTCGCACTTGTGTTAGTGTTGAAAAAGCACTTTTCGCACTTGTGTTGGTGCAGGAAACCACTTTTGCACTTGTATTAGTGTTGAAAAACCACTTTTCGCACTTGTGTTAGTGTTGAAAAACCACTTTTCGCACTTGTGTTAGTGTTGAAAAACCACTTTTCGCACTTGTGTTAGTGTTGAAAAACCACTTTTCGCACTTGTGTTGGTGCAGTAAACCACTTTTGCACTTGTATTAGTGTGGAAAAAACACTTTTTGCACTTGTATTAGTGTGGAAAAAACACTTTTTGCACTTGTATTAGTGTGGAAAACGACTTTTCGCACTTGTGTTAGTGTTGAAAATCCACTTTTCGCACTTGTGTTGGTGCAGGAAACCACTTTTGCACTTGTATTAGTGTGGAAAAACCACTTTTCGCACTTGTGTTAGTGTTGAAAAACCACTTTTGCACTTGTATTAGTGTGGAAAAACACTTTTTGCACTTGTGTTAGTGTTGAAAAACCACTTCGCACTTGTGTTAGTGAAGGAAACCACTTTTCGCACTTGTGTTGGTGCAGGAAACCACTTTTGCACTTGTATTAGTGTGGAAAAAACACTTTTTGCACTTGTGATAGTGTTGAGAACCCACTTTTTGCACTTGTGTTGGTGAAGGAAACGACTTTTGGCAATTGTATTGGTGTGGAAAAACCACTTTTTGCACTTGTGTTAGTGTGGAAAAACCACTTTTCGCACTTATGTTAGTGTTGAAAAACCACTTTTCGCACTTGTGTTAGTGTGGAAAAACCACTTTTCGCACTTGTGTTGCTGTCGGAAACCACTTTTCGCACTTGTGTTGGTGCAGGAAACCACTTTTGCACTTGTATTAGTGTGGATTAAATACTTTTTGCACTTGTGATTGTGTGGAAAAACCACTTTTCGCACTTGTGCTTGTGCAGGAAACCACTTTTGCATTTGTATTAGTGTGGAAAACCACTTTTCGCACTTGTGTTAGTGTTGAAAAACCACTTTTCGCACTTGTGTTTGTGTTGAAAAACCACTTTTCGCACTTGTGTTGGTGCAGGAAACCACTTTTGCACTTGTATTAGTGTGGAAAAACCACTTTTCGCACTTGTGTTAGTGTTGAAACCCCACTTTTTGCACTTGCATTAGTGTTGAAAAACCACTTTTCGCACTTGTGTTGGTGCAGGAAACCACTTTTGCACTTGTATTAGTGTGGAAAAACCATTTTTCGCACTTGTGTTAGTGTTGAAAAACCACTTTTCGCACTTTTGTTGGTGCAGGAAACCACTTTTGCACTTGTGATAGTGTTGAAAAACCACTTTTCACACTTGTGTTAGTGTTGAAAAACCACTTTTCGCACTTGTGCTAGTGTTGAAAAACCACTTTTCGCACTTGTGTTGGTGCAGGAAACCACTTTTGCACTTGTATTAGTTCTGGAAAAAACACTTTTTGCACTTGTTTTAGTGTGAAAAAACACTTTTCGCACTTGTGATAGTGTTGAAAAACCACTTTTCGCACTTGTATTAGTGTTGAAAAACCACTTTTCGCACTTGTGTTGGTGCAGGAAACCACTTTTGCACTTGTATTAGTGTGGAAAAACCACTTTTCGCACTTGTGTTAGTGTTGAAAAACCACTTTTCGCACTTGTGTTAGTGAAGGAAACCACTTTTCGCACTTGTGTTGGTGCAGGAAACCACTTTTGCACTTGTATTAGTGTGGAAAAAACACTTTTTGCACTTGGGATAGTGTTGAAAACCACTTTTAGCACTTGTGTTAGTGTTGAAAAACCACTTTTCGCACTTGTGTTGGTGCAGGAAACCACTTTTGCACTTGTATTATTGTGGAAAAAACACTTTTTGCACTTGCGATAGTGTTGAAAAACCACTTTTCGCACTTGTGTTTGTGTTGAAAAACCACTTTTTGCACTTGTGATAGTGTTGAAAAACCACTTTTCGCACTTGTGTTAGTGTTGAAAAACCACTTTTCGCACTTGTGATAGTGTTGAAAAACCACTTTTCGCACTTGTGTTAGTGTTGAAAAACCACTTTTCGCACTTGTGTTGGTGCAGGAAACCACTTTTGCACTTGTATTAGTGTGGAAAAAACACTTTTTGCACTTGGGATAGTGTTGAAAAACACTTTTTGCACTTGTGTTAGTGTTGAAAAACCACTTTTCGCACTTGTGTTGGTGCAGGAAACCACTTTTGCACTTCTATTAGTGTGGAAAAACCCACTTTTCGCACTTGTGTTAGTGTTGAAAAACCACTTTTCGCACTTGTGTTAGTGTTGAAAAACCACTTTTCACACTTGTGTTGGTGCAGGAAACCACTTTTGCACTTGTATTAGTGTGGAAAAACCACTTTTCGCCCTTGTGTTAGTGTTGAAAAACCACTTATCGCACTTGTGTTGGTGCAGTAAACCACTTTTGCACTTGTATTAGTGTGGAAAAAACACTTTTTGCACTTGTATTAGTGTGGAAAAAACACTTTTTGCACTTGTATTAGTGTGGAAAAACCACTTTTCGCACTTGTGTTAGTGTTGAAAATCCACTTTTCGCACTTGTGTTGGTGCAGGAAACCACTTTTGCACTTGTATTGGTGTGGAAAACCACTTTTCGCACTTGTGTTAGTGTTGAAAAACCACTTTTCGCACTTGTGTTAGTGTTGAAAAACCACTTTGGCACTTGTATTAGTGTGGAAAAAACACTTTTTGCACTTGTGTTAGTGTTGAAAAACCACTTCGCACTTATGTTAGTGAAGGAAACCACTTTTCGCACTTGTGTTGGTGCAGGAAACCACTTTTGCACTTGTATTAGTGTGGAAAAAACACTTTTTGCACTTGTGATAGTGTTGAAAAACCACTTTTTGCACTTGTGTTAGTGTTGAAAACCCACTTTTTGCACTTGTGTTGGTGAAGGAAACCACTTTTGGCAATTGTATTGGTGTGGAAAAACCACTTTTTGCACTTGTGTTAGTGTGGAAAAACCACTTTTCGCACTTATGTTAGTGTTGAAAAACCACTTTTCGCACTTGTGTTAGTGTTGAAAAACCACTTTTCGCACTTGTGTTAGTGTTGAAAAACCACTTTTCGCACTTGTGTTAGTGTTGAAAAACCACTTTACGCACTTGTGTTAGTGTTGAAAAACCACTTTTCGCACTTGTGTTGGTGCAGGAAACCACTTTTGCACTTCTATTAGTGTGGAAAAACCACTTTTCGCACTTGTGTTAGTGTTGAAAAACCACTTTTCGCACTTGTGTTGGTGCAGGAAACCACTTTTGACAATTGTATTGGTGTGGAAAAACCACTTTTTGCACTTGTGTTAGTGTGGAAAAACCACTTTTCGCACTTATGTTAGTGTTGAAAAACCACTTTTCGCACTTGTGTTAGTGTTGAAAAACCACTTTTCGCACTTGTGTTAGTGTTGAAAAACCACTTTTCGCACTTGTGTTAGTGTTGAAAAACCACTTTACGCACTTGTGTTAGTGTTGAAAAACCACTTTTCGCACTTGTGTTGGTGCAGGAAACCACTTTTGCACTTCTATTAGTGTGGAAAAACCACTTTTCGCACTTGTGTTAGTGTTGAAAAACCACTTTTCGCACTTGTGTTGGTGCAGGAAACCACTTTTGCACTTGTATTATTGTGGAAAAAACACTTTTTGCACTTGTGATAGTGTTGAAAAACCACTTTTTGCACTTGTGTTTGTGTTGAAAAACCACTTTTTGCACTTGTGATAGTGTTGAAAAACCACTTTTCGCACTTGTGTTAGTGTTGAAAAACCACTTTTCGCACTTGTGATAGTGTTGAAAAACCAATTTTCGCACTTGTGATAGTGTTGAAAAGCCACTTTTCTCCCTTGTGTTGGTGCAGGAAACCACTTTTTGCACTTGTGTTAGTGTGGAAAAAGCACGTTTCGCACTTGTGTTGGTGTAGGAAACCACTTCGCACTTGTGTTGGTGGAGGAAACCACTTTTGCACTTGTATTAGTGTGGAAAAAACACTTTTTGCACTTGTGTTAGTGTTGAAAATCCACTTTTCGCACTTGTGTTGGCGCAGGAAACCACTTTTGCACTTGTATTAGTGTGGAAAAACCACTTTTCGCACTTGTGTTAGTGTTGAAAAACCACTTTTCGCACTTGTGTTAGTGAAGTAAACCACTTTTCGCACTTGTGTTGGTGCAGGAAACCACTTTTGCACTTGTATTAGTGTGGAAAAAACACTTTTTGCTCTTGTGATAGTGTTGAAAAACCACTTTTCGCACTTGTGTTAGTGTTGAAAAACCACTTTTCGCACTTGTGTTGGTGCAGGAAACCACTTTTGCACTTGTATTAGTGTGGAAAAAACACTTTTTGCACTTGGGATAGTGTTGAAAACCACTTTTTGCACTTGTGTTAGTGTTGAAAAACCACTTTTCGCACTTGTGTTGGTGCAGGAAACCACTTTTGCACTTCTATTAGTGTGGAAAAAACCACTTTTCGCACTTGTGTTAGTGTTGAAAAACCACTTTTCGCACTTGTGTTAGTGTTGAAAAACCACTTTTCACACTTGTGTTGGTGCAGGAAACCACTTTTGCACTTGTATTAGTGTGGAAAAACCACTTTTCGCCCTTGTGTTAGTGTTGAAAAACCACTTATCGCACTTGTGTTGGTGCAGTAAACCACTTTTGCACTTGTATTAGTGTGGAAAAAACACTTTTTGCACTTGTATTAGTGTGGAAAAAACACTTTTTGCACTTGTATTAGTGTGGAAAAACCACTTTTCGCACTTGTGTTAGTGTTGAAAATCCACTTTTCGCACTTGTGTTGGTGCAGGAAACTACTTTTGCACTTGTATTGGTGTGGAAAACCACTTTTCGCACTTGTGTTAGTGTTGAAAATCCACTTTTCGCACATGTGTTAGTGAAGGAAACCGCTTTTCACACTTGTGTTGGTGCAGGAAACCACTTTTGCACTTGTATTAGTGTGGAAAAAACACTTTTTGCACTTGTGATAGTGTTGAAAAACCACTTTTGCACTTGTGTTAGTGTTGAAAAACCACTTTTCGCACTTGTGTTGGTGCAGGAAACCACTTTTGCACTTGTATTAGTGTGGAAAAAACACTTTTTGCACTTGTGATAGTGTTGAAAAACCACTTTTCGCACTTGTGTTAGTGTTGAAAAACCACTTTTCGCACTTGTGTTAGTGTTGAAAAACCACTTTTCGCACTTGTGTTAGTGTTGAAAAACCACTTTTCGCACTTGTGTTAGTGTTGAAAAACCACTTTTCGCACTTGTGATAGTGTTGAAAAACCACTTTTCGCACTTGTGTTAGTGTTGAAAAAACACTTTTCGCACTTGCGTTAGTGTTGAAAAACCACTTTTCTCCCTTGTGTTGGTGCAGGAAACCACTTTTTGCACTTGTGTTAGTGTTGAAAAACCACTTTTCTCCCTTGTGTTGGTGCAGGAAACCACTTTTTGCACTTGTGTTAGTGTTGAAAAACCACTTTTCGCACTTGTGTTAGTGTTGAAAAACAACTTTTCGCACTTGTGTTAGTGTTGAAAATCCACTTTTCGCACTTGTGTTGGTGCAGGAAACCACTTTTGCACTTGTATTAGTGTGGAAAAACCACTTTTCGCACTTGTGTTAGTGTTGAAAAACCACTTTTCGCACTTGTGTTAGTGAAGGAAACCACTTTTCGCACTTGTGTTGGTGCAGGAAACCACTTTTGCACTTGTATTAGTGTGGAAAAAACACTTTTTGCACTTGTGATAGTGTTGAAAAACCACTTTTCGCACTTGTGTTAGTGTTGAAAAACCACTTTTCGCACTTGTGTTGGTGCAGGAAACCACTTTTGCACTTGTATTAGTGTGGAAAAAACACTTTTTGCACTTGGGATAGTGTTGAAAAACCACTTTTCGCACTTGTGTTAGTGTTGAAAAACCACTTTTCGCACTTGTGTTGGTGCAGGAAACCACTTTTGCACTTGTATTATTGTGGAAAAGACACTTTTTGCACTTGTGATAGTGTTGAAAAACCACTTTTCGCACTTGTGTTAGTGTTGAAAAACCACTTTTCGCACTTGTGATAGTGTTGAAAAACCAATTTTCGCACTTGTGATAGTGTTGAAAAGCCACTTTTCTCCCTTGTGTTGGTGCAGGAAACCACTTTTTGCACTTGTGTTAGTGTGGAAAAAGCACGTTTCGCACTTGTGTTGGTGTAGGAAACCACTTCGCACTTGTGTTGGTGGAGGAAACCACTTTTGCACTTGTATTAGTGTGGAAAAAACACTTTTTGCACTTGTGTTAGTGTTGAAAATCCACTTTTCGCACTTGTGTTGGCGCAGGAAACCACTTTTGCACTTGTATTAGTGTGGAAAAACCACTTTTCGCACTTGTGTTAGTGTTGAAAAACCACTTTTCGCACTTGTGTTAGTGAAGTAAACCACTTTTCGCACTTGTGTTGGTGCAGGAAACCACTTTTGCACTTGTATTAGTGTGGCAAAAACACTTTTTGCACTTGTGATAGTGTTGAAAAACCACTTTTCGCACTTGTGTTAGTGTTGAAAAACCACTTTTCGCACTTGTGTTGGTGCAGGAAACCACTTTTGCACTTGTATTAGTGTGGAAAAAACACTTTTTGCACTTGGGATAGTGTTGAAAACCACTTTTTGCACTTGTGTTAGTGTTGAAAAACCACTTTTCGCACTTGTGTTGGTGCAGGAAACCACTTTTGCACTTCTATTAGTGTGGAAAAAACCACTTTTCGCACTTGTGTTAGTGTTGAAAAACCACTTTTCGCACTTGTGTTAGTGTTGAAAAACCACTTTTCACACTTGTGTTGGTGCAGGAAACCACTTTGGCACTTGTATTAGTGTGGAAAAACCACTTTTCGCCCTTGTGTTAGTGTTGAAAAACCACTTATCGCACTTGTGTTGGTGCAGTAAACCACTTTTGCACTTGTATTAGTGTGGAAAAAACACTTTTTGCACTTGTATTAGTGTGGAAAAAACACTTTTTGCACTTGTATTAGTGTGGAAAAACCACTTTTCGCACTTGTGTTAGTGTTGAAAATCCACTTTTCGCACTTGTGTTGGTGCAGGAAACCACTTTTGCACTTGTATTGGTGTGGAAAACCACTTTTCGCACTTGTGTTAGTGTTGAAAAACCACTTTTCGCACTTGTGTTAGTGTTGAAAAACCACTTTGGCACTTGTATTAGTGTGGAAAAAACACTTTTTGCACTTGTGTTAGTGTTGAAAAACCACTTCGCACTTATGTTAGTGAAGGAAACCACTTTTCGCACTTGTGTTGGTGCAGGAAACCACTTTTGCACTTGTATTAGTGTGGAAAAAACACTTTTTGCACTTGTGATAGTGTTGAAAAACCACTTTTTGCACTTGTGTTAGTGTTGAAAACCCACTTTTTGCACTTGTGTTGGTGAAGGAAACCACTTTTGGCAATTGTATTGGTGTGGAAAAACCACTTTTTGCACTTGTGTTAGTGTGGAAAAACCACTTTTCGCACTTATGTTAGTGTTGAAAAACCACTTTTCGCACTTGTGTTAGTGTTGAAAAACCACTTTTCGCACTTGTGTTAGTGTTGAAAAACCACTTTTCGCACTTGTGTTAGTGTTGAAAAACCACTTTACGCACTTGTGTTAGTGTTGAAAAACCACTTTTCGCACTTGTGTTGGTGCAGGAAACCACTTTTGCACTTCTATTAGTGTGGAAAAACCACTTTTCGCACTTGTGTTAGTGTTGAAAAACCACTTTTCGCACTTGTGTTGGTGCAGGAAAACACTTTTGCACTTGTATTAGTGTGGAAAAACCACTTTTCGCACTTGTGTTAGTGTTGAAAAACCACTTTTCGCACTTGTGTTAGTGTTGAAAAACCACTTTTCGCACTTGTGTTAGTGTTGAAAAACCACTTTTCGCACTTGTGTTGGTGCAGGAAACCACTTTTGCATTAGTGTGGAAAAACCACTTTTCGCACTTGTTTTGGTGCAGGAAACCACTTTTGCACTTGTATTAGTGTGGAAAAACCACTTTTCGCACTTGTGTTAGTGTTGAAAAACCACTTTTCGCACTTGTGTTGGTGCAGGAAACCACTTTTGCACTTGTATTAGTGTGGAAAAAACACTTTTTGCACTTGTGATAGTGTTGAAAAACCACTTTTCGCACTTGTGTTAGTGTTGAAAAACCACTTTTCGCACTTGTGTTGGTGCAGGAAACCACTTTTGCACTTGTATTAGTGTGGAAAAAACACTTTTTGCACTTGGGATAGTGTTGAAAAACCACTTTTTGCACTTGTGTTACTGTTGAAAAACCACTTTTCGCGCTTGTGTTGGTGGAGGAAACCACTTTTGCACTTGTATTAGTGTGGAAAAACCACTTTTTGCACTTGTGATAGTGTTGAAAAACCACTTTTGCACTTGTGTTAGTGTTGAAAAACCACTTTTCGCACTTGTGTTGGTGCAGGAAACCACTTTTGCACTTGTATTAGTGTGGAAAAAACACTTTTTGCACTTGTGATAGTGTTGAAAAACCACTTTTCGCACTTGTGTTAGTGTTGAAAAACCACTTTTCGCACTTGTGTTAGTGTTGAAAAACCACTTTTCGCACTTGTGTTAGTGTTGAAAAACCACTTTTCGCACTTGTGTTAGTGTTGAAAAACCACTTTTCGCACTTGTGATAGTGTTGAAAAACCACTTTTCGCACTTGTGTTAGTGTTGAAAAAACACTTTTCGCACTTGTGTTAGTGTTGAAAAACCACTTTTCTCCCTTGTGTTGGTGCAGGAAACCACTTTTTGCACTTGTGTTAGTGTTGAAAAACCACTTTTCTCCCTTGTGTTGGTGCAGGAAACCACTTTTTGCACTTGTGTTAGTGTTGAAAAACCACTTTTCGCACTTGTGTTAGTGTTGAAAAACAACTTTTCGCACTTGTGTTAGTGTTGAAAATCCACTTTTCGCACTTGTGTTGGTGCAGGAAACCACTTTTGCACTTGTATTAGTGTGGAAAAACCACTTTTCGCACTTGTGTTAGTGTTGAAAAACCACTTTTCGCACTTGTGTTAGTGAAGGAAACCACTTTTCGCACTTGTGTTGGTGCAGGAAACCACTTTTGCACTTGTATTAGTGTGGAAAAAACACTTTTTGCACTTGTGATAGTGTTGAAAAACCACTTTTCGCACTTGTGTTAGTGTTGAAAAACCACTTTTCGCACTTGTGTTGGTGCAGGAAACCACTTTTGCACTTGTATTAGTGTGGAAAAAACACTTTTTGCACTTGGGATAGTGTTGAAAAACCACTTTTCGCACTAGTGTTAGTGTTGAAAAACCACTTTTCGCACTTGTGTTGGTGCAGGAAACCACTTTTGCACTTGTATTATTGTGGAAAAAACACTTTTTGCACTTGTGATAGTGTTGAAAAACCACTTTTCGCACTTGTGTTTGTGTTGAAAAACCACTTTTTGCACGTGTTACTGTTGAAAAATCACTTTTCGCACTTGTGTTGGTGCAGGAAACCACTTTTGCATTTGTATTAGTGTGGAAAAACCACTTTTCGCACTTGTGTTAGTGTTGAAAAACCACTTTTCGCACTTGTGTTAGTGTTGAAAAACCACTTTTCGCACTTGTGTTAGTGTTGAAAAACCACTTTTCGCACTTGTGTTGGTGCAGTAAACCACTTTTGCACTTGTATTAGTGTGGAAAAAACACTTTTTGCACTTGTATTAGTGTGGAAAAAACACTTTTTGCACTTGTGATAGTGTTGAAAAAACACTTTTTGCACTTGTATTAGTGTGGAAAAAACACTTTTTGCACTTGTATTAGTGTGGAAAAAACACTTTTTGCACTTGTATTAGTGTGGAAAACGACTTTTCGCACTTGTGTTAGTGTTGAAAATCCACTTTTCGCACTTGTGTTGGTGCAGGAAACCACTTTTGCACTTGTATTAGTGTGGAAAAACCACTTTTCGCACTTGTGTTAGTGTTGAAAAACCACTTTTGCACTTGTATTAGTGTGGAAAAACACTTTTTGCACTTGTGTTAGTGTTGAAAAACCACTTCGCACTTGTGTTAGTGAAGGAAACCACTTTTCGCACTTGTGTTGGTGCAGGAAACCACTTTTGCACTTGTATTAGTGTGGAAAAAACACTTTTTGCACTTGTGATAGTGTTGAAAACCCACTTTTTGCACTTGTGTTGGTGAAGGAAACCACTTTTGGCAATTGTATTGGTGTGGAAAAACCACTTTTTGCACTTGTGTTAGTGTGGAAAAACCACTTTTCGCACTTATGTTAGTGTTGAAAAACCACTTTTCGCACTTGTGTTAGTGTGGAAAAACCACTTTTCGCACTTGTGTTGCTGTCGGAAACCACTTTTCGCACTTGTGTTGGTGCAGGAAACCACTTTTGCACTTGTATTAGTGTGGATTAAATACTTTTTGCACTTGTGATTGTGTGGAAAAACCACTTTTCGCACTTGTGCTTGTGCAGGAAACCACTTTTGCATTTGTATTAGTGTGGAAAACCACTTTTCGCACTTGTGTTAGTGTTGAAAAACCACTTTTCGCACTTGTGTTTGTGTTGAAAAACCACTTTTCGCACTTGTGTTGGTGCAGGAAACCACTTTTGCACTTGTATTAGTGTGGAAAAACCACTTTTCGCACTTGTGTTAGTGTTGAAACCCCACTTTTTGCACTTGCATTAGTGTTGAAAAACCACTTTTCGCACTTGTGTTGGTGCAGGAAACCACTTTTGCACTTGTATTAGTGTGGAAAAACCATTTTTCGCACTTGTGTTAGTGTTGAAAAACCACTTTTCGCACTTTTGTTGGTGCAGGAAACCACTTTTGCACTTGTGATAGTGTTGAAAAACCACTTTTCACACTTGTGTTAGTGTTGAAAAACCACTTTTCGCACTTGTGCTAGTGTTGAAAAACCACTTTTCGCACTTGTGTTGGTGCAGGAAACCACTTTTGCACTTGTATTAGTTCTGGAAAAAACACTTTTTGCACTTGTTTTAGTGTGAAAAAACACTTTTCGCACTTGTGATAGTGTTGAAAAACCACTTTTCGCACTTGTATTAGTGTTGAAAAACCACTTTTCGCACTTGTGTTGGTGCAGGAAACCACTTTTGCACTTGTATTAGTGTGGAAAAACCACTTTTCGCACTTGTGTTAGTGTTGAAAAACCACTTTTCGCACTTGTGTTAGTGAAGGAAACCACTTTTCGCACTTGTGTTGGTGCAGGAAACCACTTTTGCACTTGTATTAGTGTGGAAAAAACACTTTTTGCACTTGTGATAGTGTTGAAAAACCACTTTTCGCACTTGTGTTAGTGTTGAAAAACCACTTTTCGCACTTGTGTTGGTGCAGGAAACCACTTTTGCACTTGTATTAGTGTGGAAAAAACACTTTTTGCACTTGGGATAGTGTTGAAAACCACTTTTTGCACTTGTGTTAGTGTTGAAAAACCACTTTTCGCACTTGTGTTGGTGCAGGAAACCACTTTTGCACTTGTATTATTGTGGAAAAAACACTTTTTGCACTTGTGATAGTGTTGAAAAACCACTTTTCGCACTTGTGTTTGTGTTGAAAAACCACTTTTTGCACTTGTGATAGTGTTGAAAAACCACTTTTCGCACTTGTGTTAGTGTTGAAAAACCACTTTTCGCACTTGTGATAGTGTTGAAAAACCACTTTTCACACTTGTGATATTGTTGAAAAGCCACTTTTCTCCCTTGTGTTGGTGCAGGAAACCACTTTTTGCACTTGTGTTAGTGTGGAAAAAGCACGTTTCGCACTTGTGTTGGTGTAGGAAACCACTTCGCACTTGTGTTGGTGGAGGAAACCACTTTTGCACTTGTATTAGTGTGGAAAAAACACTTTTTGCACTTGTGTTAGTGTTGAAAATCCACTTTTCGCACTTGTGTTGGCGCAGGAAACCACTTTTGCACTTGTATTGGTGTGGAAAAACCACTTTTGGCAATTGTATTGGTGTGGAAAAACCACTTTTTGCACTTGTGTTAGTGTGGAAAAACCACTTTTCGCACTTATGTTAGTGTTGAAAAACCACTTTTCGCACTTGTGTTAGTGTTGAAAAACCACTTTTCGCACTTGTGTTAGTGTTGAAAAACAACTTTTCGCACTTGTGTTAGTGTTGAAAAACCACTTTACGCACTTGTGTTAGTGTTGAAAAACCACTTTTCGCACTTGTGTTGGTGCAGGAAACCACTTTTGCACTTGTATTATTGTGGAAAAAACACTTTTTGCACTTGTGATAGTGTTGAAAAACCACTTTTTGCACTTGTGTTTGTGTTGAAAAACCACTTTTTGCACTTGTGATAGTGTTGAAAAACCACTTTTCGCACTTGTGTTAGTGTGGAAAAACCACTTTTCGCACTTGTGTTGGTGCAGGAAACCACTTTTGCACTTGTATTAGTGTGGAAAAAACACTTTTTGCACTTGGGATAGTGTTGAAAACCACTTTTTGCACTTGTGTTAGTGTTGAAAAACCACTTTTCGCACTTGTGTTGGTGCAGGAAACCACTTTTGCACTTCTATTAGTGTGGAAAAAACCACTTTTCGCACTTGTGTTAGTGTTGAAAAACCACTTTTCGCACTTGTGTTAGTGTTGAAAAACCACTTTTCACACTTGTGTTGGTGCAGGAAACCACTTTTGCACTTGTATTAGTGTGGAAAAACCACTTTTCGCCCTTGTGTTAGTGTTGAAAAACCACTTATCGCACTTGTGTTGGTGCAGTAAACCACTTTTGCACTTGTATTAGTGTGGAAAAAACACTTTTTGCACTTGTATTAGTGTGGAAAAAACACTTTTTGCACTTGTATTAGTGTGGAAAAACCACTTTTCGCACTTGTGTTAGTGTTGAAAATCCACTTTTCGCACTTGTGTTGGTGCAGGAAACCACTTTTGCACTTGTATTGGTGTGGAAAACCACTTTTCGCACTTGTGTTAGTGTTGAAAAACCACTTTTCGCACTTGTGTTAGTGTTGAAAAACCACTTTGGCACTTGTATTAGTGTGGAAAAAACACTTTTTGCACTTGTGTTAGTGTTGAAAAACCACTTCGCACTTATGTTAGTGAAGGAAACCACTTTTCGCACTTGTGTTGGTGCAGGAAACCACTTTTGCACTTGTATTAGTGTGGAAAAAACACTTTTTGCACTTGTGATAGTGTTGAAAAACCACTTTTTGCACTTGTGTTAGTGTTGAAAACCCACTTTTTGCACTTGTGTTGGTGAAGGAAACCACTTTTGGCAATTGTATTGGTGTGGAAAAACCACTTTTTGCACTTGTGTTAGTGTGGAAAAACCACTTTTCGCACTTATGTTAGTGTTGAAAAACCACTTTTCGCACTTGTGTTAGTGTTGAAAAACCACTTTTCGCACTTGTGTTAGTGTTGAAAAACCACTTTTCGCACTTGTGTTAGTGTTGAAAAACCACTTTACGCACTTGTGCTAGTGTTGAAAAACCACTTTTCGCACTTGTGTTGGTGCAGGAAACCACTTTTGCACTTCTATTAGTGTGGAAAAACCACTTTTCGCACTTGTGTTAGTGTTGAAAAACCACTTTTCGCACTTGTGTTGGTGCAGGAAAACACTTTTGCACTTGTATTAGTGTGGAAAAACCACTTTTCGCACTTGTGTTAGTGTTGAAAAACCACTTTTCGCACTTGTGTTAGTGTTGAAAAACCACTTTTCGCACTTGTGTTAGTGTTGAAAAACCACTTTTCGCACTTGTGTTGGTGCAGGAAACCACTTTTGCATTAGTGTGGAAAAACCACTTTTCGCACTTGTTTTGGTGCAGGAAACCACTTTTGCACTTGTATTAGTGTGGAAAAACCACTTTTCGCACTTGTGTTAGTGTTGAAAAACCACTTTTCGCACTTGTGTTGGTGCAGGAAACCACTTTTGCCCTTGTATTAGTGTGGAAAAAACACTTTTTGCACTTGTGATAGTGTTGAAAAACCACTTTTCGCACTTGTGTTAGTGTTGAAAAACCACTTTTCGCACTTGTGTTGGTGCAGGAAACCACTTTTGCACTTGTATTAGTGTGGAAAAAACACTTTTTGCACTTGGGATAGTGTTGAAAAACCACTTTTTGCACTTGTGTTACTGTTGAAAAACCACTTTTCGCGCTTGTGTTGGTGGAGGAAACCACTTTTGCACTTGTATTAGTGTGGAAAAAACACTTTTTGCACTTGTGATAGTGTTGAAAAACCACTTTTGCACTTGTGTTAGTGTTGAAAAACCACTTTTCGCACTTGTGTTGGTGCAGGAAACCACTTTTGCACTTGTATTAGTGTGGAAAAAACACTTTTTGCACTTGTGATAGTGTTGAAAAACCACTTTTCGCACTTGTGTTAGTGTTGAAAAACCACTTTTCGCACTTGTGTTAGTGTTGAAAAACCACTTTTCGCACTTGTGTTAGTGTTGAAAAACCACTTTTCGCACTTGTGTTAGTGTTGAAAAACCACTTTTCGCACTTGTGATAGTGTTGAAAAACCACTTTTCGCACTTGTGTTAGTGTTGAAAAAACACTTTTCGCACTTGTGTTAGTGTTGAAAAACCACTTTTCTCCCTTGTGTTGGTGCAGGAAACCACTTTTTGCACTTGTGTTAGTGTTGAAAAACCACTTTTCTCCCTTGTGTTGGTGCAGGAAACCACTTTTTGCACTTGTGTTAGTGTTGAAAAACCACTTTTCGCACTTGTGTTAGTGTTGAAAAACAACTTTTCGCACTTGTGTTAGTGTTGAAAATCCACTTTTCGCACTTGTGTTGGTGCAGGAAACCACTTTTGCACTTGTATTAGTGTGGAAAAACCACTTTTCGCACTTGTGTTAGTGTTGAAAAACCACTTTTCGCACTTGTGTTAGTGAAGGAAACCACTTTTCGCACTTGTGTTGGTGCAGGAAACCACTTTTGCACTTGTATTAGTGTGGAAAAAACACTTTTTGCACTTGTGATAGTGTTGAAAAACCACTTTTCGCACTTGTGTTAGTGTTGAAAAACCACTTTTCGCACTTGTGTTGGTGCAGGAAACCACTTTTGCACTTGTATTAGTGTGGAAAAAACACTTTTTGCACTTGGGATAGTGTTGAAAAACCACTTTTCGCACTTGTGTTAGTGTTGAAAAACCACTTTTCGCACTTGTGTTGGTGCAGGAAACCACTTTTGCACTTGTATTATTGTGGAAAAAACACTTTTTGCACTTGTGATAGTGTTGAAAAACCACTTTTCGCACTTGTGTTTGTGTTGAAAAACCACTTTTTGCACGTGTTACTGTTGAAAAATCACTTTTCGCACTTGTGTTGGTGCAGGAAACCACTTTTGCATTTGTATTAGTGTGGAAAAACCACTTTTCGCACTTGTGTTAGTGTTGAAAAACCACTTTTCGCACTTGTGTTAGTGTTGAAAAAACACTTTTCGCACTTGTGTTAGTGTTGAAAAACCACTTTTCGCACTTGTGTTGGTGCAGTAAACCACTTTTGCACTTGTATTAGTGTGGAAAAAACACTTTTTGCACTTGTATTAGTGTGGAAAAAACACTTTTTGCACTTGTGATAGTGTTGAAAAACCACTTTTCTCCCTTGTGTTGGTGCAGGAAACCACTTTTGCACTTGTATTAGTGTGGATTAAATACTTTTTGCACTTGTGATTGTGTGGGAAAACCACTTTTCGCACTTGTGTTAGTGTTGAAAAACCACTTTTCGCACTTGTGTTAGTGAAGGAAACCACTTTTCGCACTTGTGTTAGTGAAGGAAACCACTTTTCGCACTTGTGTTGGTGCAGGAAACCACTTTTGCACTTGTATTAGTGTGCAAAAAACACTTTTTGCACTTGTGATAGTGTTGAAAAACCACTTTTCGCACTTGTGTTAGTGTTGAAAAACCACTTTTCGCACTTGTGTTGGTGCAGGAAACCACTTTTGCACTTGTATTAGTGTGGAAAAAACACTTTTTGCACTTGGGATAGTGTTGAAAAACCACTTTTTGCACTTGTGTTAGTGTTGAAAAACCACTTTTCGCACTTGTGTTGGTGCAGGAAACCACTTTTGCACTTGTATTATTGTGGAAAAAACACTTTTTGCACTTGTGATAGTGTTGAAAAACCACTTTTCGCACTTGTGTTTGTGTTGAAAAACCACTTTTTGCACTTGTGTTACTGTTGAAAAACCACTTTTCGCACTTGTGTTGGTGCAGGAAACCACTTTTGCATTTGTATTAGTGTGGAAAAAACACTTTTTGCACTTGTGATAGTGTTGAAAAACCACTTTTCGCACTTGTGTTAGTGTTGAAAAACCACTTTTCGCACTTGTGTTGGTGCAGGAAACCACTTTTGCACTTGTATTATTGTGGAAAAAACACTTTTTGCACTTGTGATAGTGTTGAAAAACCACTTTTCGCACTTGTGTTAGTGTTGAAAAACCACTTTTCGCACTTGTGATAGTGTTGAAAAACCACTTTTCGCACTTGTGATAGTGTTGAAAAGCCACTTTTCTCCCTTGTGTTGGTGCAGGAAACCACTTTTTGCACTTGTGTTAGTGTGGAAAAAGCACGTTTCGCACTTGTGTTGGTGTAGGAAACCACTTCGCACTTGTGTTGGTGGAGGAAACCACTTTTGCACTTGTATTAGTGTGGAAAAAACACTTTTTGCACTTGTGTTAGTGTTGAAAATCCACTTTTCGCACTTGTGTTGGCGCAGGAAACCACTTTTGCACTTGTATTAGTGTGGAAAAACCACTTTTCGCACTTGTGTTAGTGTTGAAAAACCACTTTTCGCACTTGTGTTAGTGAAGTAAACCACTTTTCGCACTTGTGTTGGTGCAGGAAACCACTTTTGCACTTGTATTAGTGTGGAAAAAACACTTTTTGCACTTGTGATAGTGTTGAAAAACCACTTTTCGCACTTGTGTTAGTGTTGAAAAACCACTTTTCGCACTTGTGTTGGTGCAGGAAACCACTTTTGCACTTGTATTAGTGTGGAAAAAACACTTTTTGCACTTGGGATAGTGTTGAAAACCACTTTTTGCACTTGTGTTAGTGTTGAAAAACCACTTTTCGCACTTGTGTTGGTGCAGGAAACCACTTTTGCACTTCTATTAGTGTGGAAAAAACCACTTTTCGCACTTGTGTTAGTGTTGAAAAACCACTTTTCGCACTTGTGTTAGTGTTGAAAAACCACTTTTCGCACTTGTGTTGGTGCAGGAAACCACTTTTGCACTTGTATTAGTGTGGAAAAACCACTTTTCGCCCTTGTGTTAGTGTTGAAAAACCACTTATCGCACTTGTGTTGGTGCAGTAAACCACTTTTGCACTTGTATTAGTGTGGAAAAAACACTTTTTGCACTTGTATTAGTGTGGAAAAAACACTTTTTGCACTTGTATTAGTGTGGAAAAACCACTTTTCGCACTTGTGTTAGTGTTGAAAATCCACTTTTCGCACTTGTGTTGGTGCAGGAAACCACTTTTGCACTTGTATTGGTGTGGAAAACCACTTTTCGCCCTTGTGTTAGTGTTGAAAAACCACTTTTCGCACTTGTGTTAGTGTTGAAAAACCACTTTTCGCACTTGTGTTAGTGTTGAAAAACCACTTTTGCACTTGTATTAGTGTGGAAAAAACACTTTTTGCACTTGTGTTAGTGTTGAAAAACCACTTCGCACTTATGTTAGTGAAGGAAACCACTTTTCGCACTTGTGTTGGTGCAGGAAACCACTTTTGCAGTTGTATTAGTGTGGAAAAAACACTTTTTGCACTTGTGATAGTGTTGAAAAACCACTTTTCGCACTTGTGTTAGTGTTGAAAAACCACTTTTCGCACTTGTGTTAGTGTTGAAAAACCACTTTTCGCACTTGTGTTAGTGTTGAAAAACCACTTTACGCACTTGTGTTAGTGTTGAAAAACCACTTTTCGCACTTGTGTTGGTGCAGGAAACCACTTTTGCACTTCTATTAGTGTGGAAAAACCACTTTTCGCACTTGTGTTAGTGTTGAAAAACCACTTTTCGCACTTGTGTTGGTGCAGGAAAACACTTTTGCACTTGTATTGGTGTGGAAAAAACACTTTTTGCACTTGTGATAGTGTTGAAAAACCACTTTTCGCACTTGTGTTGGCGCAGGAAACCACTTTTGCACTTGTATTAGTGTGGAAAAACCACTTTTCGCACTTGTGTTAGTGTTGAAAAACCACTTTTCGCACTTGTGTTAGTGAAGTAAACCACTTTTCGCACTTGTGTTGGTGCAGGAAACCACTTTTGCACTTGTATTAGTGTGGAAAAAACACTTTTTGCACTTGTGATAGTGTTGAAAAACCACTTTTCGCACTTGTGTTAGTGTTGAAAAACCACTTTTCGCACTTGTGTTGGTGCAGGAAACCACTTTTGCACTTGTATTAGTGTGGAAAAAACACTTTTTGCACTTGGGATAGTGTTGAAAAACACTTTTTGCACTTGTGTTAGTGTTGAAAAACCACTTTTCGCACTTGTGTTGGTGCAGGAAACCACTTTTGCACTTCTATTAGTGTGGAAAAACCCACTTTTCGCACTCGTGTTAGTGTTGAAAAACCACTTTTCGCACTTGTGTTAGTGTTGAAAAACCACTTTTCGCACTTGTGTTGGTGCAGGAAACCACTTTTGCACTTGTATTATTGTGGAAAAAACACTTTTTGCACTTGTGATAGTGTTGAAAAACCACTTTTCGCACTTGTGTTTGTGTTGAAAAACCACTTTTTGCACTTGTGATAGTGTTGAAAAACCACTTTTCGCACTTGTGTTAGTGTTGAAAAACCACTTTTCGCACTTGTGATAGTGTTGAAAAACCACTTTTCGCACTTGTGATAGTGTTGAAAAGCCACTTTTCTCCCTTGTGTTGGTGCAGGAAACCACTTTTTGCACTTGTGTTAGTGTGGAAAAAGCACGTTTCGCACTTGTGTTGGTGTAGGAAACCACTTCGCACTTGTGTTGGTGGAGGAAACCACTTTTGCACTTGTATTAGTGTGGAAAAAACACTTTTTGCACTTGTGTTAGTGTTGAAAATCCACTTTTCGCACTTGTGTTGGCGCAGGAAACCCCTTTTGCACTTGTATTAGTGTGGAAAAACCACTTTTCGCACTTGTGTTAGTGTTGAAAAACCACTTTTCGCACTTGTGTTAGTGAAGTAAACCACTTTTCGCACTTGTGTTGGTGCAGGAAACCACTTTTGCACTTGTATTAGTGTGGAAAAAACACTTTTTGCACTTGTGATAGTGTTGAAAAACCACTTTTCGCACTTGTGTTAGTGTTGAAAAACCACTTTTCGCACTTGTGTTGGTGCAGGAAACCACTTTTGCACTTGTATTAGTGTGGAAAAAACACTTTTTGCACTTGGGATAGTGTTGAAAAACACTTTTTGCACTTGTGTTAGTGTTGAAAAACCACTTTTCGCACTTGTGTTGGTGCAGGAAACCACTTTTGCACTTCTATTAGTGTGGAAAAACCCACTTTTCGCACTTGTGTTAGTGTTGAAAAACCACTTTTCGCACTTGTGTTAGTGTTGAAAAACCACTTTTCACACTTGTGTTGGTGCAGGAAACCACTTTTGCACTTGTATTAGTGTGGAAAAACCACTTTTCGCCCTTGTGTTAGTGTTGAAAAACCACTTATCGCACTTGTGTTGGTGCAGTAAACCACTTTTGCACTTGTATTAGTGTGGAAAAAACACTTTTTGCACTTGTATTAGTGTGGAAAAAACACTTTTTGCACTTGTATTAGTGTGGAAAAACCACTTTTCGCACTTGTGTTAGTGTTGAAAATCCACTTTTCGCACTTGTGTTGGTGCAGGAAACCACTTTTGCACTTGTATTGGTGTGGAAAACCACTTTTCGCACTTGTGTTAGTGTTGAAAAACCACTTTTCGCACTTGTGTTAGTGTTGAAAAACCACTTTGGCACTTGTATTAGTGTGGAAAAAACACTTTTTGCACTTGTGTTAGTGTTGAAAAACCACTTCGCACTTATGTTAGTGAAGGAAACCACTTTTCGCACTTGTGTTGGTGCAGGAAACCACTTTTGCACTTGTATTAGTGTGGAAAAAACACTTTTTGCACTTGTGATAGTGTTGAAAAACCACTTTTTGCACTTGTGTTAGTGTTGAAAACCCACTTTTTGCACTTGTGTTGGTGAAGGAAACCACTTTTGGCAATTGTATTGGTGTGGAAAAACCACTTTTTGCACTTGTGTTAGTGTGGAAAAACCACTTTTCGCACTTATGTTAGTGTTGAAAAACCACTTTTCGCACTTGTGTTAGTGTTGAAAAACCACTTTTCGCACTTGTGTTAGTGTTGAAAAACCACTTTTCGCACTTGTGTTAGTGTTGAAAAACCACTTTACGCACTTGTGTTAGTGTTGAAAAACCACTTTTCGCACTTGTGTTGGTGCAGGAAACCACTTTTGCACTTCTATTAGTGTGGAAAAACCACTTTTCGCACTTGTGTTAGTGTTGAAAAACCACTTTTCGCACTTGTGTTGGTGCAGGAAAACACTTTTGCACTTGTATTAGTGTGGAAAAACCACTTTTCGCACTTGTGTTAGTGTTGAAAACCCACTTTTTGCACTTGTGTTGGTGAAGGAAACCACTTTTGGCAATTGTATTGGTGTGGAAAAACCACTTTTTGCACTTGTGTTAGTGTGGAAAACCACTTTTCGCACTTATGTTAGTGTTGAAAAACCACTTTTCGCACTTGTGTTAGTGTTGAAAAACCACTTTTCGCACTTGTGTTAGTGTTGAAAAAAACCACTATTCGCACTTGTGTTAGTGTTGAAAAACCACTTTACGCACTTGTGTTAGTGTTGAAAAACCACTTTTCGCACTTGTGTTGGTGCAGGAAACCACTTTTGCACTTCTATTAGTGTGGAAAAACCACTTTTCGCACTTGTGTTAGTGTTGAAAAACCACTTTTCGCACTTGTGTTGGTGCAGGAAACCACTTTTGCACTTGTATTATTGTGGAAAAAACACTTTTTGCACTTGTGATAGTGTTGAAAAACCACTTTTTGCACTTGTGTTTGTGTTGAAAAACCACTTTTTGCACTTGTGATAGTGTTGAAAAACCACTTTTCGCACTTGTGTTAGTGTTGAAAAACCACTTTTCGCACTTGTGATAGTGTTGAAAAACCACTTTTCGCACTTGTGATAGTGTTGAAAAGCCACTTTTCTCCCTTGTGTTGGTGCAGGAAACCACTTTTTGCACTTGTGTTAGTGTGGAAAAAGCACGTTTCGCACTTGTGTTGGTGTAGGAAACCACTTCGCACTTGTGTTGGTGGAGGAAACCACTTTTGCACTTGTATTAGTGTGGAAAAAACACTTTTTGCACTTGTGTTAGTGTGGAAAATCCACTTTTCGCACTTGTGTTGGCGCAGGAAACCACTTTTGCACTTGTATTAGTGTGGAAAAACCACTTTTCGCACTTGTGTTAGTGTTGAAAAACCACTTTTCGCACTTGTGTTAGTGAAGTAAACCACTTTTCGCACTTGTGTTGGTGCAGGAAACCACTTTTGCACTTGTATTAGTGTGGAAAAAACACTTTTTGCACTTGTGATAGTGTTGAAAAACCACTTTTCGCACTTGTGTTAGTGTTGAAAAACCACTTTTCGCACTTGTGTTGGTGCAGGAAACCACTTTTGCACTTGTATTAGTGTGGAAAAAACACTTTTTGCACTTGGGATAGTGTTGAAAACCACTTTTTGCACTTGTGTTAGTGTTGAAAAACCACTTTTCGCACTTGTGTTGGTGCAGGAAACCACTTTTGCACTTCTATTAGTGTGGAAAAAACCACTTTTCGCACTTGTGTTAGTGTTGAAAAACCACTTTTCGCACTTGTGTTAGTGTTGAAAAACCACTTTTCACACTTGTGTTGGTGCAGGAAACCACTTTTGCACTTGTATTAGTGTGGAAAAACCACTTTTCGCCCTTGTGTTAGTGTTGAAAAACCACTTATCGCACTTGTGTTGGTGCAGTAAACCACTTTTGCACTTGTATTAGTGTGGAAAAAACACTTTTTGCACTTGTATTAGTGTGGAAAAAACACTTTTTGCACTTGTATTAGTGTGGAAAAACCACTTTTCGCACTTGTGTTAGTGTTGAAAATCCACTTTTCGCACTTGTGTTGGTGCAGGAAACCACTTTTGCACTTGTATTGGTGTGGAAAACCACTTTTCGCACTTGTGTTAGTGTTGAAAAACCACTTTTCGCACTTGTGTTAGTGTTGAAAAACCACTTTGGCACTTGTATTAGTGTGGAAAAAACACTTTTTGCACTTGTGTTAGTGTTGAAAAACCACTTCGCACTTATGTTAGTGAAGGAAACCACTTTTCGCACTTGTGTTGGTGCAGGAAACCACTTTTGCACTTGTATTAGTGTGGAAAAAACACTTTTTGCACTTGTGATAGTGTTGAAAAACCACTTTTTGCACTTATGTTAGTGTTGAAAAACCACTTTTCGCACTTGTGTTAGTGTTGAAAAACCACTTTTCGCACTTGTGTTAGTGTTGAAAAAAACCACTATTCGCACTTGTGTTAGTGTTGAAAAACCACTTTACGCACTTGTGTTAGTGTTGAAAAACCACTTTTCGCACTTGTGTTGGTGCAGGAAACCACTTTTGCACTTCTATTAGTGTGGAAAAACCACTTTTCGCACTTGTGTTAGTGTTGAAAAACCACTTTTCGCACTTGTGTTGGTGCAGGAAACCACTTTTGCACTTGTATTATTGTGGAAAAAACACTTTTTGCACTTGTGATAGTGTTGAAAAACCACTTTTTGCACTTGTGTTTGTGTTGAAAAACCACTTTTTGCACTTGTGATAGTGTTGAAAAACCACTTTTCGCACTTGTGTTAGTGTTGAAAAACCACTTTTCGCACTTGTGATAGTGTTGAAAAACCACTTTTCGCACTTGTGATAGTGTTGAAAAGCCACTTTTCTCCCTTGTGTTGGTGCAGGAAACCACTTTTTGCACTTGTGTTAGTGTGGAAAAAGCACGTTTCGCACTTGTGTTGGTGTAGGAAACCACTTCGCACTTGTGTTGGTGGAGGAAACCACTTTTGCACTTGTATTAGTGTGGAAAAAACACTTTTTGCACTTGTGTTAGTGTGGAAAATCCACTTTTCGCACTTGTGTTGGCGCAGGAAACCACTTTTGCACTTGTATTAGTGTGGAAAAACCACTTTTCGCACTTGTGTTAGTGTTGAAAAACCACTTTTCGCACTTGTGTTAGTGAAGTAAACCACTTTTCGCACTTGTGTTGGTGCAGGAAACCACTTTTGCACTTGTATTAGTGTGGAAAAAACACTTTTTGCACTTGTGATAGTGTTGAAAAACCACTTTTCGCACTTGTGTTAGTGTTGAAAAACCACTTTTCGCACTTGTGTTGGTGCAGGAAACCACTTTTGCACTTGTATTAGTGTGGAAAAAACACTTTTTGCACTTGGGATAGTGTTGAAAACCACTTTTTGCACTTGTGTTAGTGTTGAAAAACCACTTTTCGCACTTGTGTTGGTGCAGGAAACCACTTTTGCACTTCTATTAGTGTGGAAAAAACCACTTTTCGCACTTGTGTTAGTGTTGAAAAACCACTTTTCGCACTTGTGTTAGTGTTGAAAAACCACTTTTCACACTTGTGTTGGTGCAGGAAACCACTTTTGCACTTGTATTAGTGTGGAAAAACCACTTTTCGCCCTTGTGTTAGTGTTGAAAAACCACTTATCGCACTTGTGTTGGTGCAGTAAACCACTTTTGCACTTGTATTAGTGTGGAAAAAACACTTTTTGCACTTGTATTAGTGTGGAAAAAACACTTTTTGCACTTGTATTAGTGTGGAAAAACCACTTTTCGCACTTGTGTTAGTGTTGAAAATCCACTTTTCGCACTTGTGTTGGTGCAGGAAACCACTTTTGCACTTGTATTGGTGTGGAAAACCACTTTTCGCACTTGTGTTAGTGTTGAAAAACCACTTTTCGCACTTGTGTTAGTGTTGAAAAACCACTTTGGCACTTGTATTAGTGTGGAAAAAACACTTTTTGCACTTGTGTTAGTGTTGAAAAACCACTTCGCACTTATGTTAGTGAAGGAAACCACTTTTCGCACTTGTGTTCGTGCAGGAAACCACTTTTGCACTTGTATTAGTGTGGAAAAAACACTTTTTGCACTTGTGATAGTGTTGAAAAACCACTTTTTGCACTTGTGTTAGTGTTGAAAACCCACTTTTTGCACTTGTGTTGGTGAAGGAAACCACTTTTGGCAATTGTATTGGTGTGGAAAAACCACTTTTTGCACTTGTGTTAGTGTGGAAAAACCACTTTTCGCACTTATGTTAGTGTTGAAAAACCACTTTTCGCACTTGTGTTAGTGTTGAAAAACCACTTTTCGCACTTGTGTTAGTGTTGAAAAACCACTTTTCGCACTTGTGTTAGTGTTGAAAAACCACTTTACGCACTTGTGTTAGTGTTGAAAAACCACTTTTCGCACTTGTGTTGGTGCAGGAAACCACTTTTGCACTTCTATTAGTGTGGAAAAACCACTTTTCGCACTTGTGTTAGTGTTGAAAAACCACTTTTCGCACTTGTGTTGGTGCAGGAAAACACTTTTGCACTTGTATTAGTGTGGAAAAACCACTTTTCGCACTTGTGTTAGTGTTGAAAAACCACTTTTCGCACTTGTGTTAGTGTTGAAAAACCACTTTTCGCACTTGTGTTAGTGTTGAAAAACCACTTTTCGCACTTGTGTTGGTGCAGGAAACCACTTTTGCATTAGTGTGGAAAAACCACTTTTCGCACTTGTTTTGGTGCAGGAAACCACTTTTGCACTTGTATTAGTGTGGAAAAACCACTTTTCGCACTTGTGTTAGTGTTGAAAAACCACTTTTCGCACTTGTGTTGGTGCAGGAAACCACTTTTGCACTTGTATTAGTGTGGAAAAAACACTTTTTGCACTTGTGATAGTGTTGAAAAACCACTTTTCGCACTTGTGTTAGTGTTGAAAAACCACTTTTCGCACTTGTGTTGGTGCAGGAAACCACTTTTGCACTTGTATTAGTGTGGAAAAAACACTTTTTGCACTTGGGATAGTGTTGAAAAACCACTTTTTGCACTTGTGTTACTGTTGAAAAACCACTTTTCGCGCTTGTGTTGGTGGAGGAAACCACTTTTGCACTTGTATTAGTGTGGAAAAAACACTTTTTGCACTTGTGATAGTGTTGAAAAACCACTTTTGCACTTGTGTTAGTGTTGAAAAACCACTTTTCGCACTTGTGTTGGTGCAGGAAACCACTTTTGCACTTGTATTAGTGTGGAAAAAACACTTTTTGCACTTGTGATAGTGTTGAAAAACCACTTTTCGCACTTGTGTTAGTGTTGAAAAACCACTTTTCGCACTTGTGTTAGTGTTGAAAAACCACTTTTCGCACTTGTGTTAGTGTTGAAAAACCACTTTTCGCACTTGTGTTAGTGTTGAAAAACCACTTTTCGCACTTGTGATAGTGTTGAAAAACCACTTTTCGCACTTGTGTTAGTGTTGAAAAAACACTTTTCGCACTTGTGTTAGTGTTGAAAAACCACTTTTCTCCCTTGTGTTGGTGCAGGAAACCACTTTTTGCACTTGTGTTAGTGTTGAAAAACCACTTTTCGCACTTGTGTTAGTGTTGAAAAACAACTTTTCGCACTTGTGTTAGTGTTGAAAATCCACTTTTCGCACTTGTGTTGGTGCAGGAAACCACTTTTGCACTTGTATTAGTGTGGAAAAACCACTTTTCGCACTTGTGTTAGTGTTGAAAAACCACTTTTCGCACTTGTGTTAGTGAAGGAAACCACTTTTCGCACTTGTGTTGGTGCAGGAAACCACTTTTGCACTTGTATTAGTGTGGAAAAAACACTTTTTGCACTTGTGATAGTGTTGAAAAACCACTTTTCGCACTTGTGTTAGTGTTGAAAAACCACTTTTCGCACTTGTGTTGGTGCAGGAAACCACTTTTGCACTTGTATTAGTGTGGAAAAAACACTTTTTGCACTTGGGATAGTGTTGAAAAACCACTTTTCGCACTTGTGTTAGTGTTGAAAAACCACTTTTCGCACTTGTGTTGGTGCAGGAAACCACTTTTGCACTTGTATTATTGTGGAAAAAACACTTTTTGCACTTGTGATAGTGTTGAAAAACCACTTTTCGCACTTGTGTTTGTGTTGAAAAACCACTTTTTGCACGTGTTACTGTTGAAAAATCACTTTTCGCACTTGTGTTGGTGCAGGAAACCTCTTTTGCATTTGTATTAGTGTGGAAAAACCACTTTTCGCACTTGTGTTAGTGTTGAAAAACCACTTTTCGCACTTGTGTTAGTGTTGAAAAACCACTTTTCGCACTTGTGTTAGTGTTGAAAAACCACTTTTCGCACTTGTGTTGGTGCAGTAAACCACTTTTGCACTTGTATTAGTGTGGAAAAAACACTTTTTGCACTTGTATTAGTGTGGAAAAAACACTTTTTGCACTTGTGATAGTGTTGAAAAACCACTTTTCGCACTTGTGTTAGTGTTGAAAAACCACTTTTCTCCCTTGTGTTGGTGCAGGAAACCACTTTTGCACTTGTATTAGTGTGGATTAAATACTTTTTGCACTTGTGATTGTGTGGGAAAACCACTTTTCGCACTTGTGTTAGTGTTGAAAAACCACATTTCACACTTGTGCTTGTGCAGGAAACCACTTTTGCACTTGTATTAGTGTGGAAAACCACTTTTCGCACTTGTGTTAGTGTTGAAAAACCACTTTTCACACTTGTGTTTGTGTTGAAAAACCACTTTTCGCACTTGTGTTGGTGCAGGAAACCACTTTTGCACTTGTATTAGTGTGGAAAAACCACTTTTCGCACTTGTGTTAGTGTTGAAACCCCACTTTTTGCACTTGCGTTAGTGTTGAAAAACCACTTTTCGCACTTGTGTTCGTGCAGGAAACCACTTTTGCACTTGTATTAGTGTGGAAAAACCACTTTTCGCACTTGTGTTAGTGTTGAAAAACCACTTTTCGCACTTTTGTTGGTGCAGGAAACCACTTTTGCACTTGTGATAGTGTTGAAAAACCACTTTTCACACTTGTGATAGTGTTGAAAAACCGCTTTTCGCACTTGTGTTAGTGTTGAAAAACCACTTTTCGCACTTGTGTTGGTGCAGGAAACCACTTTTGCACTTGTATTAGTGTGGAAAAAACACTTTTTGCACTTGTTTTAGTGTGAAAAAACACTTTTCGCACTTGTGTTACTGTTGAAAAACCACTTTTCGCGCTTGTGTTGGTGGAGGAAACCACTTTTGCACTTGTATTAGTGTGGAAAAAACACTTTTTGCACTTGTGATAGTGTTGAAAAACCACTTTTGCACTTGTGTTAGTGTTGAAAAACCACTTTTCGCACTTGCGTTGGTGCAGGAAACCACTTTTGCACTTGTATTAGTGTGGAAAAAACACTTTTTGCACTTGTGATAGTGTTGAAAAACCACTTTTCGCACTTGTGTTAGTGTTGAAAAACCACTTTTCGCACTTGTGTTAGTGTTGAAAAACCACTTTTCGCACTTGTGTTAGTGTTGAAAAACCACTTTTCGCACTTGTGTTAGTGTTGAAAAACCACTTTTCGCACTTGTGATAGTGTTGAAAAACCACTTTTCGCACTTGTGTTAGTGTTGAAAAAACACTTTTCGCACTTGTGTTAGTGTTGAAAAACCACTTTTCTCCCTTGTGTTGGTGCAGGAAACCACTTTTTGCACTTGTGTTAGTGTTGAAAAACCACTTTTCTCCCTTTTGTTGGTGCAGGAAACCACTTTTTGCACTTGTGTTAGTGTTGAAAAACCACTTTTCGCACTTGTGTTAGTGTTGAAAAACAACTTTTCGCACTTGTGTTAGTGTTGAAAATCCACTTTTCGCACTTGTGTTGGTGCAGGAAACCACTTTTGCACTTGTATTAGTGTGGAAAAACCACTTTTCGCACTTGTGTTAGTGTTGAAAAACCACTTTTCGCACTTGTGTTAGTGAAGGAAACCACTTTTCGCACTTGTGTTGGTGCAGGAAACCACTTTTGCACTTGTATTAGTGTGGAAAAAACACTTTTTGCACTTGTGATAGTGTTGAAAAACCACTTTTCGCACTTGTGTTAGTGTTGAAAAACCACTTTTCGCACTTGTGTTGGTGCAGGAAACCACTTTTGCACTTGTATTAGTGTGGAAAAAACACTTTTTGCACTTGGGATAGTGTTGAAAAACCACTTTTCGCACTTGTGTTAGTGTTGAAAAACCACTTTTCGCACTTGTGTTGGTGCAGGAAACCACTTTTGCACTTGTATTATTGTGGAAAAAACACTTTTTGCACTTGTGATAGTGTTGAAAAACCACTTTTCGCACTTGTGTTTGTGTTGAAAAACCACTTTTTGCACGTGTTACTGTTGAAAAATCACTTTTCGCACTTGTGTTGGTGCAGGAAACCACTTTTGCATTTGTATTAGTGTGGAAAAACCACTTTTCGCACTTGTGTTAGTGTTGAAAAACCACTTTTCGCACTTGTGTTAGTGTTGAAAAACCACTTTTCGCACTTGTGTTAGTGTTGAAAAACCACTTTTCGCACTTGTGTTGGTGCAGTAAACCACTTTTGCACTTGTATTAGTGTGGAAAAAACACTTTTTGCACTTGTATTAGTGTGGAAAAAACACTTTTTGCACTTGTGATAGTGTTGAAAAACCACTTTTCGCACTTGTGTTAGTGTTGAAAAACCACTTTTCTCCCTTGTGTTGGTGCAGGAAACCACTTTTGCACTTGTATTAGTGTGGATTAAATACTTTTTGCACTTGTGATTGTGTGGGAAAACCACTTTTCGCACTTGTGTTAGTGTTGAAAAACCACATTTCACACTTGTGCTTGTGCAGGAAACCACTTTTGCACTTGTATTAGTGTGGAAAACCACTTTTCGCACTTGTGTTAGTGTTGAAAAACCACTTTTCGCACTTGTGTTTGTGTTGAAAAACCACTTTTCGCACTTGTGTTGGTGCAGGAAACCACTTTTGCACTTGTATTAGTGTGGAAAAACCACTTTTCGCACTTGTGTTAGTGTTGAAACCCCACTTTTTGCACTTGCGTTAGTGTTGAAAAACCACTTTTCGCACTTGTGTTCGTGCAGCAAACCACTTTTGCACTTGTATTAGTGTGGAAAAACCACTTTTCGCACTTGTGTTAGTGTTGAAAAACCACATTTCGCACTTTTGTTGGTGCAGGAAACCACTTTTGCACTTGTGATAGTGTTGAAAAACCACTTTTCACACTTGTGTTAGTGTTGAAAAACCACTTTTCGCACTTGTGCTAGTGTTGAAAAACCACTTTTCGCACTTGTGTTGGTGCAGGAAACCACTTTTGCACTTGTATTAGTTCTGGAAAAAACACTTTTTGCACTTGTTTTAGTGTGAAAAAACACTTTTCGCACTTGTGATAGTGTTGAAAAACCACTTTTCGCACTTGTGTTAGTGTTGAAAAACCACTTTTCGCACTTGTGTTGGTGCAGGAAACCACTTTTGCACTTGTATTAGTGTGGAAAAACCACTTTTCGCACTTGTGTTAGTGTTGAAAAACCACTTTTCGCACTTGTGTTAGTGAAGGAAACCACTTTTCGCACTTGTGTTGGTGCAGGAAACCACTTTTGCACTTGTATTAGTGTGCAAAAAACACTTTTTGCACTTGTGATAGTGTTGAAAAACCACTTTTCGCACTTGTGTTAGTGTTGAAAAACCACTTTTCGCACTTGTGTTGGTGCAGGAAACCACTTTTGCACTTGTATTAGTGTGGAAAAAAGACTTTTTGCACTTGTGATAGTGTTGAAAAACCACTTTTCGCACTTGTGTTAGTGTTGAAAAACCACTTTTCGCACTTGTGTTGGTGCAGGAAACCACTTTTGCACTTGTATTAGTGTGGAAAAAACACTTTTTGCACTTGGGATAGTGTTGAAAAACCACTTTTTGCACTTGTGTTACTGTTGAAAAACCACTTTTCGCGCTTGTGTTGGTGGAGGAAACCACTTTTGCACTTGTATTAGTGTGGAAAAAACACTTTTTGCACTTGTGATAGTGTTGAAAAACCACTTTTGCACTTGTGTTAGTGTTGAAAAACCACTTTTCGCACTTGTGTTGGTGCAGGAAACCACTTTTGCACTTGTATTAGTGTGGAAAAAACACTTTTTGCACTTGTGATAGTGTTGAAAAACCACTTTTCGCACTTGTGTTAGTGTTGAAAAACCACTTTTCGCACTTGTGTTAGTGTTGAAAAACCACTTTTCGCACTTGTGTTAGTGTTGAAAAACCACTTTTCGCACTTGTGTTAGTGTTGAAAAACCACTTTTCGCACTTGTGATAGTGTTGAAAAACCACTTTTCGCACTTGTGTTAGTGTTGAAAAAACACTTTTCGCACTTGTGTTAGTGTTGAAAAGCCACTTTTCTCCCTTGTGTTGGTGCAGGAAACCACTTTTTGCACTTGTGTTAGTGTTGAAAAACCACTTTTCTCCCTTGTGTTGGTGCAGGAAACCACTTTTTGCACTTGTGTTAGTGTTGAAAAACCACTTTTCGCACTTGTGTTAGTGTTGAAAAACAACTTTTCGCACTTGTGTTAGTGTTGAAAATCCACTTTTCGCACTTGTGTTGGTGCAGGAAACCACTTTTGCACTTGTATTAGTGTGGAAAAACCACTTTTCGCACTTGTGTTAGTGTTGAAAAACCACTTTTCGCACTTGTGTTAGTGAAGGAAACCACTTTTCGCACTTGTGTTGGTGCAGGAAACCACTTTTGCACTTGTATTAGTGTGGAAAAAACACTTTTTGCACTTGTGATAGTGTTGAAAAACCACTTTTCGCACTTGTGTTAGTGTTGAAAAACCACTTTTCGCACTTGTGTTGGTGCAGGAAACCACTTTTGCACTTGTATTAGTGTGGAAAAAACACTTTTTGCACTTGGGATAGTGTTGAAAAACCACTTTTCGCACTTGTGTTAGTGTTGAAAAACCACTTTTCGCACTTGTGTTGGTGCAGGAAACCACTTTTGCACTTGTATTAGTGTGGATTAAATACTTTTTGCACTTGTGATTGTGTGGGAAAACCACTTTTCGCACTTGTGTTAGTGTTGAAAAACCACATTTCACACTTGTGCTTGTGCAGGAAACCACTTTTGCACTTGTATTAGTGTGGAAAACCACTTTTCGCACTTGTGTTAGTGTTGAAAAACCACTTTTCACACTTGTGTTTGTGTTGAAAAACCACTTTTCGCACTTGTGTTGGTGCAGGAAACCACTTTTGCACTTGTATTAGTGTGGAAAAACCACTTTTCGCACTTGTGTTAGTGTTGAAACCCCACTTTTTGCACTTGCGTTAGTGTTGAAAAACCACTTTTCGCACTTGTGTTCGTGCAGGAAACCACTTTTGCACTTGTATTAGTGTGGAAAAACCACTTTTCGCACTTGTGTTAGTGTTGAAAAACCACTTTTCGCACTTTTGTTGGTGCAGGAAACCACTTTTGCACTTGTGATAGTGTTGAAAAACCACTTTTCACACTTGTGATAGTGTTGAAAAACCACTTTTCGCACTTGTGTTAGTGTTGAAAAACCACTTTTCGCACTTGTGTTGGTGCAGGAAACCACTTTTGCACTTGTATTAGTGTGGAAAAAACACTTTTTGCACTTGTTTTAGTGTGAAAAAACACTTTTCGCACTTGTGTTACTGTTGAAAAACCACTTTTCGCGCTTGTGTTGGTGGAGGAAACCACTTTTGCACTTGTATTAGTGTGGAAAAACACTTTTTGCACTTGTGATAGTGTTGAAAAACCACTTTTGCACTTGTGTTAGTGTTGAAAAACCACTTTTCGCACTTGTGTTGGTGCAGGAAACCACTTTTGCACTTGTATTAGTGTGGAAAAAACACTTTTTGCACTTGTGATAGTGTTGAAAAACCACTTTTCGCACTTGTGTTAGTGTTGAAAAACCACTTTTCGCACTTGTGTTAGTGTTGAAAAACCACTTTTCGCACTTGTGTTAGTGTTGAAAAACCACTTTTCGCACTTGTGTTAGTGTTGAAAAACCACTTTTCGCACTTGTGATAGTGTTGAAAAACCACTTTTCGCACTTGTGTTAGTGTTGAAAAAACACTTTTCGCACTTGTGTTAGTGTTGAAAAACCACTTTTCTCCCTTGTGTTGGTGCAGGAAACCACTTTTTGCACTTGTGTTAGTGTTGAAAAACCACTTTTCTCCCTTTTGTTGGTGCAGGAAACCACTTTTTGCACTTGTGTTAGTGTTGAAAAACCACTTTTCGCACTTGTGTTAGTGTTGAAAAACAACTTTTCGCACTTGTGTTAGTGTTGAAAATCCACTTTTCGCACTTGTGTTGGTGCAGGAAACCACTTTTGCACTTGTATTAGTGTGGAAAAACCACTTTTCGCACTTGTGTTAGTGTTGAAAAACCACTTTTCGCACTTGTGTTAGTGAAGGAAACCACTTTTCGCACTTGTGTTGGTGCAGGAAACCACTTTTGCACTTGTATTAGTGTGGAAAAAACACTTTTTGCACTTGTGATAGTGTTGAAAAACCACTTTTCGCACTTGTGTTAGTGTTGAAAAACCACTTTTCGCACTTGTGTTGGTGCAGGAAACCACTTTTGCACTTGTATTAGTGTGGAAAAAACACTTTTTGCACTTGGGATAGTGTTGAAAAACCACTTTTCGCACTTGTGTTAGTGTTGAAAAACCACTTTTCGCACTTGTGTTGGTGCAGGAAACCACTTTTGCACTTGTATTATTGTGGAAAAAACACTTTTTGCACTTGTGATAGTGTTGAAAAACCACTTTTCGCACTTGTGTTTGTGTTGAAAAACCACTTTTTGCACGTGTTACTGTTGAAAAATCACTTTTCGCACTTGTGTTGGTGCAGGAAACCACTTTTGCATTTGTATTAGTGTGGAAAAACCACTTTTCGCACTTGTGTTAGTGTTGAAAAACCACTTTTCGCACTTGTGTTAGTGTTGAAAAACCACTTTTCGCACTTGTGTTAGTGTTGAAAAACCACTTTTCGCACTTGTGTTGGTGCAGTAAACCACTTTTGCACTTGTATTAGTGTGGAAAAAACACTTTTTGCACTTGTATTAGTGTGGAAAAAACACTTTTTGCACTTGTGATAGTGTTGAAAAACCACTTTTCGCACTTGTGTTAGTGTTGAAAAACCACTTTTCTCCCTTGTGTTGGTGCAGGAAACCACTTTTGCACTTGTATTAGTGTGGATTAAATACTTTTTGCACTTGTGATTGTGTGGGAAAACCACTTTTCGCACTTGTGTTAGTGTTGAAAAACCACATTTCACACTTGTGCTTGTGCAGGAAACCACTTTTGCACTTGTATTAGTGTGGAAAACCACTTTTCGCACTTGTGTTAGTGTTGAAAAACCACTTTTCGCACTTGTGTTTGTGTTGAAAAACCACTTTTCGCACTTGTGTTGGTGCAGGAAACCACTTTTGCACTTGTATTAGTGTGGAAAAACCACTTTTCGCACTTGTGTTAGTGTTGAAACCCCACTTTTTGCACTTGCGTTAGTGTTGAAAAACCACTTTTCGCACTTGTGTTCGTGCAGCAAACCACTTTTGCACTTGTATTAGTGTGGAAAAACCACTTTTCGCACTTGTGTTAGTGTTGAAAAACCACATTTCGCACTTTTGTTGGTGCAGGAAACCACTTTTGCACTTGTGATAGTGTTGAAAAACCACTTTTCACACTTGTGTTAGTGTTGAAAAACCACTTTTCGCACTTGTGCTAGTGTTGAAAAACCACTTTTCGCACTTGTGTTGGTGCAGGAAACCACTTTTGCACTTGTATTAGTTCTGGAAAAAACACTTTTTGCACTTGTTTTAGTGTGAAAAAACACTTTTCGCACTTGTGATAGTGTTGAAAAACCACTTTTCGCACTTGTGTTAGTGTTGAAAAACCACTTTTCGCACTTGTGTTGGTGCAGGAAACCACTTTTGCACTTGTATTAGTGTGGAAAAACCACTTTTCGCACTTGTGTTAGTGTTGAAAAACCACTTTTCGCACTTGTGTTAGTGAAGGAAACCACTTTTCGCACTTGTGTTGGTGCAGGAAACCACTTTTGCACTTGTATTAGTGTGCAAAAAACACTTTTTGCACTTGTGATAGTGTTGAAAAACCACTTTTCGCACTTGTGTTAGTGTTGAAAAACCACTTTTCGCACTTGTGTTGGTGCAGGAAACCACTTTTGCACTTGTATTAGTGTGGAAAAAAGACTTTTTGCACTTGGGATAGTGTTGAAAAACCACTTTTTGCACTTGTGTTAGTGTTGAAATACCACTTTTCGCACTTGTGTTGGTGCAGGAAACCACTTTTGCACTTGTATTATTGTGGAAAAAACACTTTTTGCACTTGTGATAGTGTTGAAAAACCACTTTTCGCACTTGTGTTTGTGTTGAAAAACCACTTTTTGCACTTGTGTTACTGTTGAAAAACCACTTTTCGCACTTGTGTTGGTGCAGGAAACCACTTTTGCATTTGTATTAGTGTGGAAAAAACACTTTTTGCACTTGTGATAGTGTTGAAAAACCACTTTTCGCACTTGTGTTAGTGTTGAAAAACCACTTTTTGCACTTGTGTTGGTGCAGGAAACCACTTTTGCACTTGTATTATTGTGGAAAAAACACTTTTTGCACTTGTGATAGTGTTGAAAAACCACTTTTCGCACTTGTGTTAGTGTTGAAAAACCACTTTTCGCACTTGTGATAGTGTTGAAAAACCACTTTTTGCACTTGTGATAGTGTTGAAAAGCCACTTTTCTCCCTTGTGTTGGTGCAAGAAACCACTTTTTGCACTTGTGTTAGTGTGGAAAAAGCACGTTTCGCACTTGTGTTGGTGTAGGAAACCACTTCGCACTTGTGTTGGTGGAGGAAACCACTTTTGCACTTGTATTAGTGTGGAAAAAACACTTTTTGCACTTGTGTTAGTGTTGAAAATCCACTTTTCGCACTTGTGTTGGCGCAGGAAACCACTTTTGCACTTGTATTAGTGTGGAAAAACCACTTTTCGCACTTGTGTTAGTGTTGAAAAACCACTTTTCGCACTTGTGTTAGTGAAGTAAACCACTTTTCGCACTTGTGTTGGTGCAGGAAACCACTTTTGCACTTGTATTAGTGTGGAAAAAACACTTTTTGCACTTGGGATAGTGTTGAAAACCACTTTTTGCACTTGTGTTAGTGTTGAAAAACCACTTTTCGCACTTGTGTTGGTGCAGGAAACCACTTTTGCACTTCTATTAGTGTGGAAAAAACCACTTTTCGCACTTGTGTTAGTGTTGAAAAACCACTTTTCGCACTTGTGTTAGTGTTGAAAAACCACTTTTCGCACTTGTGTTGGTGCAGGAAACCACTTTTGCACTTGTATTAGTGTGGAAAAACCACTTTTCGCCCTTGTGTTTGTGTTGAAAAACCACTTATCGCACTTGTGTTGGTGCAGTAAACCACTTTTGCACTTGTATTAGTGTGGAAAAAACACTTTTTGCACTTGTATTAGTGTGGAAAAAACACTTTTTGCACTTGTATTAGTGTGGAAAAACCACTTTTCGCACTTGTGTTAGTGTTGAAAATCCACTTTTCGCACTTGTGTTGGTGCAGGAAATCACTTTTGCACTTGTATTGGTGTGGAAAACCACTTTTCGCACTTGTGTTAGTGTTGAAAAACCACTTTTCGCACTTGTGTTAGTGTTGAAAAACCACTTTTGCACTTGTATTAGTGTGGAAAAAACACTTTTTGCACTTGTGTTAGTGTTGAAAAACCACTTCGCACTTATGTTAGTGAAGGAAACCACTTTTCGCACTTGTGTTGGTGCAGGAAACCACTTTTGCACTTGTATTAGTGTGGAAAAAACACTTTTTGCACTTGTGATAGTGTTGAAAAACCACTTTTCGCACTTGTGTTAGTGTTGAAAAACCACTTTTCGCACTTGTGTTAGTGTTGAAAAACCACTTTTCGCACTTGTGTTAGTGTTGAAAAACCACTTTACGCACTTGTGTTAGTGTTGAAAAACCACTTTTCGCACTTGTGTTGGTGCAGGAAACCACTTTTGCACTTCTATTAGTGTGGAAAAACCACTTTTCGCACTTGTGTTAGTGTTGAAAAACCACTTTTCGCACTTGTGTTGGTGCAGGAAAACACTTTTGCACTTGTATTAGTGTGGAAAAACCACTTTTCGCACTTGTGTTAGTGTTGAAAAACCACTTTTCGCACTTGTGTTAGTGTTGAAAAACCACTTTTCGCACTTGTGTTAGTGTTGAAAAACCACTTTTTGCACGTGTTACTGTTGAAAAATCACTTTTCGCACTTGTGTTGGTGCAGGAAACCACTTTTGCATTTGTATTAGTGTGGAAAAACCACTTTTCGCACTTGTGTTAGTGTTGAAAAACCACTTTTCGCACTTGTGTTAGTGTTGAAAAACCACTTTTCGCACTTGTGTTAGTGTTGAAAAACCACTTTTCGCACTTGTGTTGGTGCAGTAAACCACTTTTGCACTTGTATTAGTGTGGAAAAAACACTTTTTGCACTTGTATTAGTGTGGAAAAAACACTTTTTGCACTTGTGATAGTGTTGAAAAACCACTTTTCGCACTTGTGTTAGTGTTGAAAAACCACTTTTCTCCCTTGTGTTGGTGCAGGAAACCACTTTTGCACTTGTATTAGTGTGGATTAAATACTTTTTGCACTTGTGATTGTGTGGGAAAACCACTTTTCGCACTTGTGTTAGTGTTGAAAAACCACATTTCACACTTGTGCTTGTGCAGGAAACCACTTTTGCACTTGTATTAGTGTGGAAAACCACTTTTCGCACTTGTGTTAGTGTTGAAAAACCACTTTTCGCACTTGTGTTTGTGTTGAAAAACCACTTTTCGCACTTGTGTTGGTGCAGGAAACCACTTTTGCACTTGTATTAGTGTGGAAAAACCACTTTTCGCACTTGTGTTAGTGTTGAAACCCCACTTTTTGCACTTGCGTTAGTGTTGAAAAACCACTTTTCGCACTTGTGTTCGTGCAGCAAACCACTTTTGCACTTGTATTAGTGTGGAAAAACCACTTTTCGCACTTGTGTTAGTGTTGAAAAACCACATTTCGCACTTTTGTTGGTGCAGGAAACCACTTTTGCACTTGTGATAGTGTTGAAAAACCACTTTTCACACTTGTGTTAGTGTTGAAAAACCACTTTTCGCACTTGTGCTAGTGTTGAAAAACCACTTTTCGCACTTGTGTTGGTGCAGGAAACCACTTTTGCACTTGTATTAGTTCTGGAAAAAACACTTTTTGCACTTGTTTTAGTGTGAAAAAACACTTTTCGCACTTGTGGTAGTGTTGAAAAACCACTTTTCGCACTTGTGTTAGTGTTGAAAAACCACTTTTCGCACTTGTGTTGGTGCAGGAAACCACTTTTGCACTTGTATTAGTGTGGAAAAACCACTTTTCGCACTTGTGTTAGTGTTGAAAAACCACTTTTCGCACTTGTGTTAGTGAAGGAAACCACTTTTCGCACTTGTGTTGGTGCAGGAAACCACTTTTGCACTTGTATTAGTGTGCAAAAAACACTTTTTGCACTTGTGATAGTGTTGAAAAACCACTTTTCGCACTTGTGTTAGTGTTGAAAAACCACTTTTCGCACTTGTGTTGGTGCAGGAAACCACTTTTGCACTTGTATTAGTGTGGAAAAAAGACTTTTTGCACTTGTGATAGTGTTGAAAAACCACTTTTCGCACTTGTGTTAGTGTTGAAAAACCACTTTTCGCACTTGTGTTGGTGCAGGAAACCACTTTTGCACTTGTATTAGTGTGGAAAAAACACTTTTTGCACTTGGGATAGTGTTGAAAAACCACTTTTTGCACTTGTGTTACTGTTGAAAAACCACTTTTCGCGCTTGTGTTGGTGGAGGAAACCACTTTTGCACTTGTATTAGTGTGGAAAAAACACTTTTTGCACTTGTGATAGTGTTGAAAAACCACTTTTGCACTTGTGTTAGTGTTGAAAAACCACTTTTCGCACTTGTGTTGGTGCAGGAAACCACTTTTGCACTTGTATTAGTGTGGAAAAAACACTTTTTGCACTTGTGATAGTGTTGAAAAACCACTTTTCGCACTTGTGTTAGTGTTGAAAAACCACTTTTCGCACTTGTGTTAGTGTTGAAAAACCACTTTTCGCACTTGTGTTAGTGTTGAAAAACCACTTTTCGCACTTGTGTTAGTGTTGAAAAACCACTTTTCGCACTTGTGATAGTGTTGAAAAACCACTTTTCGCACTTGTGTTAGTGTTGAAAAAACACTTTTCGCACTTGTGTTAGTGTTGAAAAACCACTTTTCTCCCTTGTGTTGGTGCAGGAAACCACTTTTTGCACTTGTGTTAGTGTTGAAAAACCACTTTTCTCCCTTGTGTTGGTGCAGGAAACCACTTTTTGCACTTGTGTTAGTGTTGAAAAACCACTTTTCGCACTTGTGTTAGTGTTGAAAAACAACTTTTCGCACTTGTGTTAGTGTTGAAAATCCACTTTTCGCACTTGTGTTGGTGTGGAAAAAACACTTTTTGCACTTGTGATAGTGTTGAAAAACCACTTTTCGCACTTGTGTTGGTGCAGGAAACCACTTTTGCACTTGTATTAGTGTGGAAAAAACACTTTTTGCACTTGTGATAGTGTTGAAAAACCACTTTTCGCACTTGTGTTAGTGTTGAAAAACCACTTTTCGCACTTGTGTTGGTGCAGGAAACCACTTTTGCACTTGTATTAGTGTGGAAAAAACACTTTTTGCACTTGGGATAGTGTTGAAAAACCACTTTTCGCACTTGTGTTAGTGTTGAAAAACCACTTTTCGCACTTGTGTTGGTGCAGGAAACCACTTTTGCACTTGTATTAGTGTGGATTAAATACTTTTTGCACTTGTGATTGTGTGGGAAAACCACTTTTCGCACTTGTGTTAGTGTTGAAAAACCACATTTCACACTTGTGCTTGTGCAGGAAACCACTTTTGCACTTGTATTAGTGTGGAAAACCACTTTTCGCACTTGTGTTAGTGTTGAAAAACCACTTTTCACACTTGTGTTTGTGTTGAAAAACCACTTTTCGCACTTGTGTTGGTGCAGGAAACCACTTTTGCACTTGTATTAGTGTGGAAAAACCACTTTTCGCACTTGTGTTAGTGTTGAAACCCCACTTTTTGCACTTGCGTTAGTGTTGAAAAACCACTTTTCGCACTTGTGTTCGTGCAGGAAACCACTTTTGCACTTGTATTAGTGTGGAAAAACCACTTTTCGCACTTGTGTTAGTGTTGAAAAACCACTTTTCGCACTTTTGTTGGTGCAGGAAACCACTTTTGCACTTGTGATAGTGTTGAAAAACCACTTTTCACACTTGTGATAGTGTTGAAAAACCACTTTTCGCACTTGTGTTAGTGTTGAAAAACCACTTTTCGCACTTGTGTTGGTGCAGGAAACCACTTTTGCACTTGTATTAGTGTGGAAAAAACACTTTTTGCACTTGTTTTAGTGTGAAAAAACACTTTTCGCACTTGTGTTACTGTTGAAAAACCACTTTTCGCGCTTGTGTTGGTGGAGGAAACCACTTTTGCACTTGTATTAGTGTGGAAAAACACTTTTTGCACTTGTGATAGTGTTGAAAAACCACTTTTGCACTTGTGTTAGTGTTGAAAAACCACTTTTCGCACTTGTGTTGGTGCAGGAAACCACTTTTGCACTTGTATTAGTGTGGAAAAAACACTTTTTGCACTTGTGATAGTGTTGAAAAACCACTTTTCGCACTTGTGTTAGTGTTGAAAAACCACTTTTCGCACTTGTGTTAGTGTTGAAAAACCACTTTTCGCACTTGTGTTAGTGTTGAAAAACCACTTTTCGCACTTGTGTTAGTGTTGAAAAACCACTTTTCGCACTTGTGATAGTGTTGAAAAACCACTTTTCGCACTTGTGTTAGTGTTGAAAAAACACTTTTCGCACTTGTGTTAGTGTTGAAAAACCACTTTTCTCCCTTGTGTTGGTGCAGGAAACCACTTTTTGCACTTGTGTTAGTGTTGAAAAACCACTTTTCTCCCTTTTGTTGGTGCAGGAAACCACTTTTTGCACTTGTGTTAGTGTTGAAAAACCACTTTTCGCACTTGTGTTAGTGTTGAAAAACAACTTTTCGCACTTGTGTTAGTGTTGAAAATCCACTTTTCGCACTTGTGTTGGTGCAGGAAACCACTTTTGCACTTGTATTAGTGTGGAAAAACCACTTTTCGCACTTGTGTTAGTGTTGAAAAACCACTTTTCGCACTTGTGTTAGTGAAGGAAACCACTTTTCGCACTTGTGTTGGTGCAGGAAACCACTTTTGCACTTGTATTAGTGTGGAAAAAACACTTTTTGCACTTGTGATAGTGTTGAAAAACCACTTTTCGCACTTGTGTTAGTGTTGAAAAACCACTTTTCGCACTTGTGTTGGTGCAGGAAACCACTTTTGCACTTGTATTAGTGTGGAAAAAACACTTTTTGCACTTGGGATAGTGTTGAAAAACCACTTTTCGCACTTGTGTTAGTGTTGAAAAACCACTTTTCGCACTTGTGTTGGTGCAGGAAACCACTTTTGCACTTGTATTATTGTGGAAAAAACACTTTTTGCACTTGTGATAGTGTTGAAAAACCACTTTTCGCACTTGTGTTTGTGTTGAAAAACCACTTTTTGCACGTGTTACTGTTGAAAAATCACTTTTCGCACTTGTGTTGGTGCAGGAAACCACTTTTGCATTTGTATTAGTGTGGAAAAACCACTTTTCGCACTTGTGTTAGTGTTGAAAAACCACTTTTCGCACTTGTGTTAGTGTTGAAAAACCACTTTTCGCACTTGTGTTAGTGTTGAAAAACCACTTTTCGCACTTGTGTTGGTGCAGTAAACCACTTTTGCACTTGTATTAGTGTGGAAAAAACACTTTTTGCACTTGTATTAGTGTGGAAAAAACACTTTTTGCACTTGTGATAGTGTTGAAAAACCACTTTTCGCACTTGTGTTAGTGTTGAAAAACCACTTTTCTCCCTTGTGTTGGTGCAGGAAACCACTTTTGCACTTGTATTAGTGTGGATTAAATACTTTTTGCACTTGTGATTGTGTGGGAAAACCACTTTTCGCACTTGTGTTAGTGTTGAAAAACCACATTTCACACTTGTGCTTGTGCAGGAAACCACTTTTGCACTTGTATTAGTGTGGAAAACCACTTTTCGCACTTGTGTTAGTGTTGAAAAACCACTTTTCGCACTTGTGTTTGTGTTGAAAAACCACTTTTCGCACTTGTGTTGGTGCAGGAAACCACTTTTGCACTTGTATTAGTGTGGAAAAACCACTTTTCGCACTTGTGTTAGTGTTGAAACCCCACTTTTTGCACTTGCGTTAGTGTTGAAAAACCACTTTTCGCACTTGTGTTCGTGCAGCAAACCACTTTTGCACTTGTATTAGTGTGGAAAAACCACTTTTCGCACTTGTGTTAGTGTTGAAAAACCACATTTCGCACTTTTGTTGGTGCAGGAAACCACTTTTGCACTTGTGATAGTGTTGAAAAACCACTTTTCACACTTGTGTTAGTGTTGAAAAACCACTTTTCGCACTTGTGCTAGTGTTGAAAAACCACTTTTCGCACTTGTGTTGGTGCAGGAAACCACTTTTGCACTTGTATTAGTTCTGGAAAAAACACTTTTTGCACTTGTTTTAGTGTGAAAAAACACTTTTCGCACTTGTGATAGTGTTGAAAAACCACTTTTCGCACTTGTGTTAGTGTTGAAAAACCACTTTTCGCACTTGTGTTGGTGCAGGAAACCACTTTTGCACTTGTATTAGTGTGGAAAAACCACTTTTCGCACTTGTGTTAGTGTTGAAAAACCACTTTTCGCACTTGTGTTAGTGAAGGAAACCACTTTTCGCACTTGTGTTGGTGCAGGAAACCACTTTTGCACTTGTATTAGTGTGCAAAAAACACTTTTTGCACTTGTGATAGTGTTGAAAAACCACTTTTCGCACTTGTGTTAGTGTTGAAAAACCACTTTTCGCACTTGTGTTGGTGCAGGAAACCACTTTTGCACTTGTATTAGTGTGGAAAAAAGACTTTTTGCACTTGGGATAGTGTTGAAAAACCACTTTTTGCACTTGTGTTAGTGTTGAAATACCACTTTTCGCACTTGTGTTGGTGCAGGAAACCACTTTTGCACTTGTATTATTGTGGAAAAAACACTTTTTGCACTTGTGATAGTGTTGAAAAACCACTTTTCGCACTTGTGTTTGTGTTGAAAAACCACTTTTTGCACTTGTGTTACTGTTGAAAAACCACTTTTCGCACTTGTGTTGGTGCAGGAAACCACTTTTGCATTTGTATTAGTGTGGAAAAAACACTTTTTGCACTTGTGATAGTGTTGAAAAACCACTTTTCGCACTTGTGTTAGTGTTGAAAAACCACTTTTTGCACTTGTGTTGGTGCAGGAAACCACTTTTGCACTTGTATTATTGTGGAAAAAACACTTTTTGCACTTGTGATAGTGTTGAAAAACCACTTTTCGCACTTGTGTTAGTGTTGAAAAACCACTTTTCGCACTTGTGATAGTGTTGAAAAACCACTTTTTGCACTTGTGATAGTGTTGAAAAGCCACTTTTCTCCCTTGTGTTGGTGCAAGAAACCACTTTTTGCACTTGTGTTAGTGTGGAAAAAGCACGTTTCGCACTTGTGTTGGTGTAGGAAACCACTTCGCACTTGTGTTGGTGGAGGAAACCACTTTTGCACTTGTATTAGTGTGGAAAAAACACTTTTTGCACTTGTGTTAGTGTTGAAAATCCACTTTTCGCACTTGTGTTGGCGCAGGAAACCACTTTTGCACTTGTATTAGTGTGGAAAAACCACTTTTCGCACTTGTGTTAGTGTTGAAAAACCACTTTTCGCACTTGTGTTAGTGAAGTAAACCACTTTTCGCACTTGTGTTGGTGCAGGAAACCACTTTTGCACTTGTATTAGTGTGGAAAAAACACTTTTTGCACTTGGGATAGTGTTGAAAACCACTTTTTGCACTTGTGTTAGTGTTGAAAAACCACTTTTCGCACTTGTGTTGGTGCAGGAAACCACTTTTGCACTTCTATTAGTGTGGAAAAAACCACTTTTCGCACTTGTGTTAGTGTTGAAAAACCACTTTTCGCACTTGTGTTAGTGTTGAAAAACCACTTTTCGCACTTGTGTTGGTGCAGGAAACCACTTTTGCACTTGTATTAGTGTGGAAAAACCACTTTTCGCCCTTGTGTTTGTGTTGAAAAACCACTTATCGCACTTGTGTTGGTGCAGTAAACCACTTTTGCACTTGTATTAGTGTGGAAAAAACACTTTTTGCACTTGTATTAGTGTGGAAAAAACACTTTTTGCACTTGTATTAGTGTGGAAAAACCACTTTTCGCACTTGTGTTAGTGTTGAAAATCCACTTTTCGCACTTGTGTTGGTGCAGGAAATCACTTTTGCACTTGTATTGGTGTGGAAAACCACTTTTCGCACTTGTGTTAGTGTTGAAAAACCACTTTTCGCACTTGTGTTAGTGTTGAAAAACCACTTTTGCACTTGTATTAGTGTGGAAAAAACACTTTTTGCACTTGTGTTAGTGTTGAAAAACCACTTCGCACTTATGTTAGTGAAGGAAACCACTTTTCGCACTTGTGTTGGTGCAGGAAACCACTTTTGCACTTGTATTAGTGTGGAAAAAACACTTTTTGCACTTGTGATAGTGTTGAAAAACCACTTTTCGCACTTGTGTTAGTGTTGAAAAACCACTTTTCGCACTTGTGTTAGTGTTGAAAAACCACTTTTCGCACTTGTGTTAGTGTTGAAAAACCACTTTTCGCACTTGTGTTGGTGCAGGAAACCACTTTTGCACTTCTATTAGTGTGGAAAAACCACTTTTCGCACTTGTGTTAGTGTTGAAAAACCACTTTTCGCACTTGTGTTGGTGCAGGAAAACACTTTTGCACTTGTATTAGTGTGGAAAAACCACTTTTCGCACTTGTGTTAGTGTTGAAAAACCACTTTTCGCACTTGTGTTAGTGTTGAAAAACCACTTTTCGCACTTGTGTTAGTGTTGAAAAACCACTTTTTGCACTTGTGTTGGTGCAGGAAACCACTTTTGCATTAGTGTGGAAAAACCACTTTTCGCACTTGTTTTGGTGCAGGAAACCACTTTTGCACTTGTATTAGTGTGGAAAAACCACTTTTCGCACTTGTGTTGGTGCAGGAAACCACTTTTGCACTTGTATTAGTGTGGAAAAAACACTTTTTGCACTTGTGATAGTGTTGAAAAACCACTTTTCGCACTTGTGTTAGTGTTGAAAAACCACTTTTCGCACTTGTGTTGGTGAAGGAAACCACTTTTGCACTTGTATTAGTGTGGAAAAAACACTTTTTGCACTTGGGATAGTGTTGAAAAACCACTTTTTGCACTTGTGTTACTGTTGAAAAACCACTTTTCGCGCTTGTGTTGGTGGAGGAAACCACTTTTGCACTTGTATTAGTGTGGAAAAAACACTTTTTGCACTTGTGATAGTGTTGAAAAACCACTTTTGCACCTGTGTTAGTGTTGAAAAACCACTTTTCGCACTTGTGTTGGTGCAGGAAACCACTTTTGCACTTGTATTAGTGTGGAAAAAACACTTTTTGCACTTGTGATAGTGTTGAAAAACCACTTTTCGCACTTGTGTTAGTGTTGAAAAACCACTTTTCGCACTTGTGTTAGTGAAGGAAACCACTTTTCGCACTTGTGTTGGTGCAGGAAACCACTTTTGCACTTGTATTAGTGTGCAAAAAACACTTTTTGCACTTGTGATAGTGTTGAAAAACCACTTTTCGCACTTGTGTTAGTGTTGAAAAACCACTTTTCGCACTTGTGTTGGTGCAGGAAACCACTTTTGCACTTGTATTAGTGTGGAAAAAAGACTTTTTGCACTTGGGATAGTGTTGAAAAACCACTTTTTGCACTTGTGTTAGTGTTGAAATACCACTTTTCGCACTTGTGTTGGTGCAGGAAACCACTTTTGCACTTGTATTATTGTGGAAAAAACACTTTTTGCACTTGTGATAGTGTTGAAAAACCACTTTTCGCACTTGTGTTTGTGTTGAAAAACCACTTTTTGCACTTGTGTTACTGTTGAAAAACCACTTTTCGCACTTGTGTTGGTGCAGGAAACCACTTTTGCATTTGTATTAGTGTGGAAAAAACACTTTTTGCACTTGTGATAGTGTTGAAAAACCACTTTTCGCACTTGTGTTAGTGTTGAAAAACCACTTTTTGCACTTGTGTTGGTGCAGGAAACCACTTTTGCACTTGTATTATTGTGGAAAAAACACTTTTTGCACTTGTGATAGTGTTGAAAAACCACTTTTCGCACTTGTGTTAGTGTTGAAAAACCACTTTTCGCACTTGTGATAGTGTTGAAAAACCACTTTTCGCACTTGTGATAGTGTTGAAAAGCCACTTTTCTCCCTTGTGTTGGTGCAAGAAACCACTTTTTGCACTTGTGTTAGTGTGGAAAAAGCACGTTTCGCACTTGTGTTGGTGTAGGAAACCACTTCGCACTTGTGTTGGTGGAGGAAACCACTTTTGCACTTGTATTAGTGTGGAAAAAACACTTTTTGCACTTGTGTTAGTGTTGAAAATCCACTTTTCGCACTTGTGTTGGCGCAGGAAACCACTTTTGCACTTGTATTAGTGTGGAAAAACCACTTTTCGCACTTGTGTTAGTGTTGAAAAACCACTTTTCGCACTTGTGTTAGTGAAGTAAACCACTTTTCGCACTTGTGTTGGTGCAGGAAACCACTTTTGCACTTGTATTAGTGTGGAAAAAACACTTTTTGCACTTGGGATAGTGTTGAAAACCACTTTTTGCACTTGTGTTAGTTTTGAAAAACCACTTTTCGCACTTGTGTTGGTGCAGGAAACCACTTTTGCACTTCTATTAGTGTGGAAAAAACCACTTTTCGCACTTGTGTTAGTGTTGAAAAACCACTTTTCGCACTTGTGTTAGTGTTGAAAAACCACTTTTCGCACTTGTGTTGGTGCAGGAAACCACTTTTGCACTTGTATTAGTGTGGAAAAACCACTTTTCGCCCTTGTGTTTGTGTTGAAAAACCACTTATCGCACTTGTGTTGGTGCAGTAAACCACTTTTGCACTTGTATTAGTGTGGAAAAAACACTTTTTGCACTTGTATTAGTGTGGAAAAAACACTTTTTGCACTTGTATTAGTGTGGAAAAACCACTTTTCGCACTTGTGTTAGTGTTGAAAATCCACTTTTCGCACTTGTGTTGGTGCAGGAAATCACTTTTGCACTTGTATTGGTGTGGAAAAAACACTTTTTGCACTTGGGATAGTGTTGAAAAACCACTTTTCGCACTTGTGTTAGTGTTGAAAAACCACTTTTCGCACTTGTGTTGGTGCAGGAAACCACTTTTGCACTTGTATTAGTGTGGATTAAATACTTTTTGCACTTGTGATTGTGTGGGAAAACCACTTTTCGCACTTGTGTTAGTGTTGAAAAACCACATTTCACACTTGTGCTTGTGCAGGAAACCACTTTTGCACTTGTATTAGTGTGGAAAACCACTTTTCGCACTTGTGTTAGTGTTGAAAAACCACTTTTCACACTTGTGTTTGTGTTGAAAAACCACTTTTCGCACTTGTGTTGGTGCAGGAAACCACTTTTGCACTTGTATTAGTGTGGAAAAACCACTTTTCGCACTTGTGTTAGTGTTGAAACCCCACTTTTTGCACTTGCGTTAGTGTTGAAAAACCACTTTTCGCACTTGTGTTCGTGCAGGAAACCACTTTTGCACTTGTATTAGTGTGGAAAAACCACTTTTCGCACTTGTGTTAGTGTTGAAAAACCACTTTTCGCACTTTTGTTGGTGCAGGAAACCACTTTTGCACTTGTGATAGTGTTGAAAAACCACTTTTCACACTTGTGATAGTGTTGAAAAACCACTTTTCGCACTTGTGTTAGTGTTGAAAAACCACTTTTCGCACTTGTGTTGGTGCAGGAAACCACTTTTGCACTTGTATTAGTGTGGAAAAAACACTTTTTGCACTTGTTTTAGTGTGAAAAAACACTTTTCGCACTTGTGTTACTGTTGAAAAACCACTTTTCGCGCTTGTGTTGGTGGAGGAAACCACTTTTGCACTTGTATTAGTGTGGAAAAACACTTTTTGCACTTGTGATAGTGTTGAAAAACCACTTTTGCACTTGTGTTAGTGTTGAAAAACCACTTTTCGCACTTGTGTTGGTGCAGGAAACCACTTTTGCACTTGTATTAGTGTGGAAAAAACACTTTTTGCACTTGTGATAGTGTTGAAAAACCACTTTTCGCACTTGTGTTAGTGTTGAAAAACCACTTTTCGCACTTGTGTTAGTGTTGAAAAACCACTTTTCGCACTTGTGTTAGTGTTGAAAAACCACTTTTCGCACTTGTGTTAGTGTTGAAAAACCACTTTTCGCACTTGTGATAGTGTTGAAAAACCACTTTTCGCACTTGTGTTAGTGTTGAAAAAACACTTTTCGCACTTGTGTTAGTGTTGAAAAACCACTTTTCTCCCTTGTGTTGGTGCAGGAAACCACTTTTTGCACTTGTGTTAGTGTTGAAAAACCACTTTTCTCCCTTTTGTTGGTGCAGGAAACCACTTTTTGCACTTGTGTTAGTGTTGAAAAACCACTTTTCGCACTTGTGTTAGTGTTGAAAAACAACTTTTCGCACTTGTGTTAGTGTTGAAAATCCACTTTTCGCACTTGTGTTGGTGCAGGAAACCACTTTTGCACTTGTATTAGTGTGGAAAAACCACTTTTCGCACTTGTGTTAGTGTTGAAAAACCACTTTTCGCACTTGTGTTAGTGAAGGAAACCACTTTTCGCACTTGTGTTGGTGCAGGAAACCACTTTTGCACTTGTATTAGTGTGGAAAAAACACTTTTTGCACTTGTGATAGTGTTGAAAAACCACTTTTCGCACTTGTGTTAGTGTTGAAAAACCACTTTTCGCACTTGTGTTGGTGCAGGAAACCACTTTTGCACTTGTATTAGTGTGGAAAAAACACTTTTTGCACTTGGGATAGTGTTGAAAAACCACTTTTCGCACTTGTGTTAGTGTTGAAAAACCACTTTTCGCACTTGTGTTGGTGCAGGAAACCACTTTTGCACTTGTATTATTGTGGAAAAAACACTTTTTGCACTTGTGATAGTGTTGAAAAACCACTTTTCGCACTTGTGTTTGTGTTGAAAAACCACTTTTTGCACGTGTTACTGTTGAAAAATCACTTTTCGCACTTGTGTTGGTGCAGGAAACCACTTTTGCATTTGTATTAGTGTGGAAAAACCACTTTTCGCACTTGTGTTAGTGTTGAAAAACCACTTTTCGCACTTGTGTTAGTGTTGAAAAACCACTTTTCGCACTTGTGTTAGTGTTGAAAAACCACTTTTCGCACTTGTGTTGGTGCAGTAAACCACTTTTGCACTTGTATTAGTGTGGAAAAAACACTTTTTGCACTTGTATTAGTGTGGAAAAAACACTTTTTGCACTTGTGATAGTGTTGAAAAACCACTTTTCGCACTTGTGTTAGTGTTGAAAAACCACTTTTCTCCCTTGTGTTGGTGCAGGAAACCACTTTTGCACTTGTATTAGTGTGGATTAAATACTTTTTGCACTTGTGATTGTGTGGGAAAACCACTTTTCGCACTTGTGTTAGTGTTGAAAAACCACATTTCACACTTGTGCTTGTGCAGGAAACCACTTTTGCACTTGTATTAGTGTGGAAAACCACTTTTCGCACTTGTGTTAGTGTTGAAAAACCACTTTTCGCACTTGTGTTTGTGTTGAAAAACCACTTTTCGCACTTGTGTTGGTGCAGGAAACCACTTTTGCACTTGTATTAGTGTGGAAAAACCACTTTTCGCACTTGTGTTAGTGTTGAAACCCCACTTTTTGCACTTGCGTTAGTGTTGAAAAACCACTTTTCGCACTTGTGTTCGTGCAGCAAACCACTTTTGCACTTGTATTAGTGTGGAAAAACCACTTTTCGCACTTGTGTTAGTGTTGAAAAACCACATTTCGCACTTTTGTTGGTGCAGGAAACCACTTTTGCACTTGTGATAGTGTTGAAAAACCACTTTTCACACTTGTGTTAGTGTTGAAAAACCACTTTTCGCACTTGTGCTAGTGTTGAAAAACCACTTTTCGCACTTGTGTTGGTGCAGGAAACCACTTTTGCACTTGTATTAGTTCTGGAAAAAACACTTTTTGCACTTGTTTTAGTGTGAAAAAACACTTTTCGCACTTGTGATAGTGTTGAAAAACCACTTTTCGCACTTGTGTTAGTGTTGAAAAACCACTTTTCGCACTTGTGTTGGTGCAGGAAACCACTTTTGCACTTGTATTAGTGTGGAAAAACCACTTTTCGCACTTGTGTTAGTGTTGAAAAACCACTTTTCGCACTTGTGTTAGTGAAGGAAACCACTTTTCGCACTTGTGTTGGTGCAGGAAACCACTTTTGCACTTGTATTAGTGTGCAAAAAACACTTTTTGCACTTGTGATAGTGTTGAAAAACCACTTTTCGCACTTGTGTTAGTGTTGAAAAACCACTTTTCGCACTTGTGTTGGTGCAGGAAACCACTTTTGCACTTGTATTAGTGTGGAAAAAAGACTTTTTGCACTTGGGATAGTGTTGAAAAACCACTTTTTGCACTTGTGTTAGTGTTGAAATACCACTTTTCGCACTTGTGTTGGTGCAGGAAACCACTTTTGCACTTGTATTATTGTGGAAAAAACACTTTTTGCACTTGTGATAGTGTTGAAAAACCACTTTTCGCACTTGTGTTTGTGTTGAAAAACCACTTTTTGCACTTGTGTTACTGTTGAAAAACCACTTTTCGCACTTGTGTTGGTGCAGGAAACCACTTTTGCATTTGTATTAGTGTGGAAAAAACACTTTTTGCACTTGTGATAGTGTTGAAAAACCACTTTTCGCACTTGTGTTAGTGTTGAAAAACCACTTTTTGCACTTGTGTTGGTGCAGGAAACCACTTTTGCACTTGTATTATTGTGGAAAAAACACTTTTTGCACTTGTGATAGTGTTGAAAAACCACTTTTCGCACTTGTGTTAGTGTTGAAAAACCACTTTTCGCACTTGTGATAGTGTTGAAAAACCACTTTTTGCACTTGTGATAGTGTTGAAAAGCCACTTTTCTCCCTTGTGTTGGTGCAAGAAACCACTTTTTGCACTTGTGTTAGTGTGGAAAAAGCACGTTTCGCACTTGTGTTGGTGTAGGAAACCACTTCGCACTTGTGTTGGTGGAGGAAACCACTTTTGCACTTGTATTAGTGTGGAAAAAACACTTTTTGCACTTGTGTTAGTGTTGAAAATCCACTTTTCGCACTTGTGTTGGCGCAGGAAACCACTTTTGCACTTGTATTAGTGTGGAAAAACCACTTTTCGCACTTGTGTTAGTGTTGAAAAACCACTTTTCGCACTTGTGTTAGTGAAGTAAACCACTTTTCGCACTTGTGTTGGTGCAGGAAACCACTTTTGCACTTGTATTAGTGTGGAAAAAACACTTTTTGCACTTGGGATAGTGTTGAAAACCACTTTTTGCACTTGTGTTAGTGTTGAAAAACCACTTTTCGCACTTGTGTTGGTGCAGGAAACCACTTTTGCACTTCTATTAGTGTGGAAAAAACCACTTTTCGCACTTGTGTTAGTGTTGAAAAACCACTTTTCGCACTTGTGTTAGTGTTGAAAAACCACTTTTCGCACTTGTGTTGGTGCAGGAAACCACTTTTGCACTTGTATTAGTGTGGAAAAACCACTTTTCGCCCTTGTGTTTGTGTTGAAAAACCACTTATCGCACTTGTGTTGGTGCAGTAAACCACTTTTGCACTTGTATTAGTGTGGAAAAAACACTTTTTGCACTTGTATTAGTGTGGAAAAAACACTTTTTGCACTTGTATTAGTGTGGAAAAACCACTTTTCGCACTTGTGTTAGTGTTGAAAATCCACTTTTCGCACTTGTGTTGGTGCAGGAAATCACTTTTGCACTTGTATTGGTGTGGAAAACCACTTTTCGCACTTGTGTTAGTGTTGAAAAACCACTTTTCGCACTTGTGTTAGTGTTGAAAAACCACTTTTGCACTTGTATTAGTGTGGAAAAAACACTTTTTGCACTTGTGTTAGTGTTGAAAAACCACTTCGCACTTATGTTAGTGAAGGAAACCACTTTTCGCACTTGTGTTGGTGCAGGAAACCACTTTTGCACTTGTATTAGTGTGGAAAAAACACTTTTTGCACTTGTGATAGTGTTGAAAAACCACTTTTCGCACTTGTGTTAGTGTTGAAAAACCACTTTTCGCACTTGTGTTAGTGTTGAAAAACCACTTTTCGCACTTGTGTTAGTGTTGAAAAACCACTTTACGCACTTGTGTTAGTGTTGAAAAACCACTTTTCGCACTTGTGTTGGTGCAGGAAACCACTTTTGCACTTCTATTAGTGTGGAAAAACCACTTTTCGCACTTGTGTTAGTGTTGAAAAACCACTTTTCGCACTTGTGTTGGTGCAGGAAAACACTTTTGCACTTGTATTAGTGTGGAAAAACCACTTTTCGCACTTGTGTTAGTGTTGAAAAACCACTTTTCGCACTTGTGTTAGTGTTGAAAAACCACTTTTCGCACTTGTGTTAGTGTTGAAAAACCACTTTTTGCACTTGTGTTGGTGCAGGAAACCACTTTTGCATTAGTGTGGAAAAACCACTTTTCGCACTTGTTTTGGTGCAGGAAACCACTTTTGCACTTGTATTAGTGTGGAAAAACCACTTTTCGCACTTGTGTTGGTGCAGGAAACCACTTTTGCACTTGTATTAGTGTGGAAAAAACACTTTTTGCACTTGTGATAGTGTTGAAAAACCACTTTTCGCACTTGTGTTAGTGTTGAAAAACCACTTTTCGCAATTGTGTTGGTGAAGGAAACCACTTTTGCACTTGTATTAGTGTGGAAAAAACACTTTTTGCACTTGGGATAGTGTTGAAAAACCACTTTTTGCACTTGTGTTACTGTTGAAAAACCACTTTTCGCGCTTGTGTTGGTGGAGGAAACCACTTTTGCACTTGTATTAGTGTGGAAAAAACACTTTTTGCACTTGTGATAGTGTTGAAAAACCACTTTTGCACCTGTGTTAGTGTTGAAAAACCACTTTTCGCACTTGTGTTGGTGCAGGAAACCACTTTTGCACTTGTATTAGTGTGGAAAAAACACTTTTTGCACTTGTGATAGTGTTGAAAAACCACTTTTCGCACTTGTGTTAGTGTTGAAAAACCACTTTTCGCACTTGTGTTAGTGAAGGAAACCACTTTTCGCACTTGTGTTGGTGCAGGAAACCACTTTTGCACTTGTATTAGTGTGCAAAAAACACTTTTTGCACTTGTGATAGTGTTGAAAAACCACTTTTCGCACTTGTGTTAGTGTTGAAAAACCACTTTTCGCACTTGTGTTGGTGCAGGAAACCACTTTTGCACTTGTATTAGTGTGGAAAAAAGACTTTTTGCACTTGGGATAGTGTTGAAAAACCACTTTTTGCACTTGTGTTAGTGTTGAAATACCACTTTTCGCACTTGTGTTGGTGCAGGAAACCACTTTTGCACTTGTATTATTGTGGAAAAAACACTTTTTGCACTTGTGATAGTGTTGAAAAACCACTTTTCGCACTTGTGTTTGTGTTGAAAAACCACTTTTTGCACTTGTGTTACTGTTGAAAAACCACTTTTCGCACTTGTGTTGGTGCAGGAAACCACTTTTGCATTTGTATTAGTGTGGAAAAAACACTTTTTGCACTTGTGATAGTGTTGAAAAACCACTTTTCGCACTTGTGTTAGTGTTGAAAAACCACTTTTTGCACTTGTGTTGGTGCAGGAAACCACTTTTGCACTTGTATTATTGTGGAAAAAACACTTTTTGCACTTGTGATAGTGTTGAAAAACCACTTTTCGCACTTGTGTTAGTGTTGAAAAACCACTTTTCGCACTTGTGATAGTGTTGAAAAACCACTTTTCGCACTTGTGATAGTGTTGAAAAGCCACTTTTCTCCCTTGTGTTGGTGCAAGAAACCACTTTTTGCACTTGTGTTAGTGTGGAAAAAGCACGTTTCGCACTTGTGTTGGTGTAGGAAACCACTTCGCACTTGTGTTGGTGGAGGAAACCACTTTTGCACTTGTATTAGTGTGGAAAAAACACTTTTTGCACTTGTGTTAGTGTTGAAAATCCACTTTTCGCACTTGTGTTGGCGCAGGAAACCACTTTTGCACTTGTATTAGTGTGGAAAAACCACTTTTCGCACTTGTGTTAGTGTTGAAAAACCACTTTTCGCACTTGTGTTAGTGAAGTAAACCACTTTTCGCACTTGTGTTGGTGCAGGAAACCACTTTTGCACTTGTATTAGTGTGGAAAAAACACTTTTTGCACTTGGGATAGTGTTGAAAACCACTTTTTGCACTTGTGTTAGTGTTGAAAAACCACTTTTCGCACTTGTGTTGGTGCAGGAAACCACTTTTGCACTTCTATTAGTGTGGAAAAAACCACTTTTCGCACTTGTGTTAGTGTTGAAAAACCACTTTTCGCACTTGTGTTAGTGTTGAAAAACCACTTTTCGCACTTGTGTTGGTGCAGGAAACCACTTTTGCACTTGTATTAGTGTGGAAAAACCACTTTTCGCCCTTGTGTTTGTGTTGAAAAACCACTTATCGCACTTGTGTTGGTGCAGTAAACCACTTTTGCACTTGTATTAGTGTGGAAAAAACACTTTTTGCACTTGTATTAGTGTGGAAAAAACACTTTTTGCACTTGTATTAGTGTGGAAAAACCACTTTTCGCACTTGTGTTAGTGTTGAAAATCCACTTTTCGCACTTGTGTTGGTGCAGGAAATCACTTTTGCACTTGTATTGGTGTGGAAAACCACTTTTCGCACTTGTGTTAGTGTTGAAAAACCACTTTTCGCACTTGTGTTAGTGTTGAAAAACCACTTTTGCACTTGTATTAGTGTGGAAAAAACACTTTTTGCACTTGTGTTAGTGTTGAAAAACCACTTCGCACTTATGTTAGTGAAGGAAACCACTTTTCGCACTTGTGTTGGTGCAGGAAACCACTTTTGCACTTGTATTAGTGTGGAAAAAACACTTTTTGCACTTGTGATAGTGTTGAAAAACCACTTTTCGCACTTGTGTTAGTGTTGAAAAACCACTTTTCGCACTTGTGTTAGTGTTGAAAAACCACTTTTCGCACTTGTGTTAGTGTTGAAAAACCACTTTACGCACTTGTGTTAGTGTTGAAAAACCACTTTTCGCACTTGTGTTGGTGCAGGAAACCACTTTTGCACTTCTATTAGTGTGGAAAAACCACTTTTCGCACTTGTGTTAGTGTTGAAAAACCACTTTTCGCACTTGTGTTGGTGCAGGAAAACACTTTTGCACTTGTATTAGTGTGGAAAAACCACTTTTCGCACTTGTGTTAGTGTTGAAAAACCACTTTTCGCACTTGTGTTAGTGTTGAAAAACCACTTTTCGCACTTGTGTTAGTGTTGAAAAACCACTTTTTGCACTTGTGTTGGTGCAGGAAACCACTTTTGCATTAGTGTGGAAAAACCACTTTTCGCACTTGTTTTGGTGCAGGAAACCACTTTTGCACTTGTATTAGTGTGGAAAAACCACTTTTCGCACTTGTGTTGGTGCAGGAAACCACTTTTGCACTTGTATTAGTGTGGAAAAAACACTTTTTGCACTTGTGATAGTGTTGAAAAACCACTTTTCGCACTTGTGTTAGTGTTGAAAAACCACTTTTCGCACTTGTGTTGGTGCAGGAAACCACTTTTGCACTTGTATTAGTGTGGAAAAAACACTTTTTGCACTTGGGATAGTGTTGAAAAACCACTTTTTGCACTTGTGTTACTGTTGAAAAACCACTTTTCGCGCTTGTGTTGGTGGAGGAAACCACTTTTGCACTTGTATTAGTGTGGAAAAAACACTTTTTGCACTTGTGATAGTGTTGAAAAACCACTTTTGCACCTGTGTTAGTGTTGAAAAACCACTTTTCGCACTTGTGTTGGTGCAGGAAACCACTTTTGCACTTGTATTAGTGTGGAAAAAACACTTTTTGCACTTGTGATAGTGTTGAAAAACCACTTTTCGCACTTGTGTTAGTGTTGAAAAACCACTTTTCGCACTTGTGTTAGTGTTGAAAAACCACTTTTCGCACTTGTGTTAGTGTTGAAAAACCACTTTTCGCACTTGTGTTAGTGTTGAAAAACCACTTTTCGCACTTGTGATAGTGTTGAAAAACCACTTTTCGCACTTGTGTTAGTGTTGAAAAACCACTTTTCGCACTTGTGTTAGTGTTGAAAAACCACTTTTCTCCCTTGTGTTGGTGCAGGAAACCACTTTTTGCACTTGTGTTAGTGTGGAAAAAGCACGTTTCGCACTTGTGTTGGTGTAGGAAACCACTTTTCGCATTTGTGTTGGTGGAGGAAACCACTTTTGCACTTGTATTAGTGTGGAAAAAACACTTTTTGCACTTGTGATAGTGTTGAAAAACAACTTTTCGCACTTGTGTTAGTGTTGAAAATCCACTTTTCGCACTTGTGTTGGTGCAGGAAACCACTTTTGCACTTGTATTAGTGTGGAAAAACCACTTTTCGCACTTGTGTTAGTGTTGAAAAACCACTTTTCGCACTTGTGTTAGTGAAGGAAACCACTTTTCGCACTTGTGTTGGTGCAGGAAACCACTTTTGCACTTGTATTAGTTTGGAAAAAACACTTTTTGCACTTGTGATAGTGTTGAAAAACCACTTTTCGCACTTGTGTTAGTGTTGAAAAACCACTTTTCGCACTTGTGTTGGTGCAGGAAACCACTTTTGCACTTGTATTAGTGTGGAAAAAACACTTTTTGCACTTGGGATAGTGTTGAAAAACCACTTTTTGCACTTGTGTTAGTGTTGAAAAACCACTTTTCGCACTTGTGTTGGTGCAGGAAACCACTTTTGCACTTGTATTATTGTGGAAAAAAACACTTTTTGCACTTGTGATAGTGTTGAAAAACCACTTTTCGCACTTGTGTTTGTGTTGAAAAACCACTTTTTGCACGTGTTACTGTTGAAAAATCACTTTTCGCACTTGTGTTGGTGCAGGAAACCACTTTTGCATTTGTATTAGTGTGGAAAAAACACTTTTTGCACTTGTGATAGTGTTGAAAAACCACTTTTCGCACTTGTGTTAGTGTTGAAAAAGCACTTTTCGCACTTGTGTTGGTGCAGGAAACCACTTTTGCACTTGTATTAGTGTTGAAAAACCACTTTTCGCACTTGTGTTAGTGTTGAAAAACCACTTTTCGCACTTGTGTTAGTGTTGAAAAACCACTTTTCGCACTTGTGTTAGTGTTGAAAAACCACTTTTCGCACTTGTGTTGGTGCAGGAAACCACTTTTGCACTTGTATTAGTGTGGAAAAACCACTTTTCGCCCTTGTGTTTGTGTTGAAAAACCACTTATCGCACTTGTGTTGGTGCAGTAAACCACTTTTGCACTTGTATTAGTGTGGAAAAAACACTTTTTGCACTTGTATTAGTGTGGAAAAAACACTTTTTGCACTTGTATTAGTGTGGAAAAACCACTTTTCGCACTTGTGTTAGTGTTGAAAATCCACTTTTCGCACTTGTGTTGGTGCAGGAAATCACTTTTGCACTTGTATTGGTGTGGAAAACCACTTTTCGCACTTGTGTTAGTGTTGAAAAACCACTTTTCGCACTTGTGTTAGTGTTGAAAAACCACTTTTGCACTTGTATTAGTGTGGAAAAAACACTTTTTGCACTTGTGTTAGTGTTGAAAAACCACTTCGCACTTATGTTAGTGAAGGAAACCACTTTTCGCACTTGTGTTGGTGCAGGAAACCACTTTTGCACTTGTATTAGTGTGGAAAAAACACTTTTTGCACTTGTGATAGTGTTGAAAAACCACTTTTCGCACTTGTGTTAGTGTTGAAAAACCACTTTTCGCACTTGTGTTAGTGTTGAAAAACCACTTTTCGCACTTGTGTTAGTGTTGAAAAACCACTTTACGCACTTGTGTTAGTGTTGAAAAACCACTTTTCGCACTTGTGTTGGTGCAGGAAACCACTTTTGCACTTCTATTAGTGTGGAAAAACCACTTTTCGCACTTGTGTTAGTGTTGAAAAACCACTTTTCGCACTTGTGTTGGTGCAGGAAAACACTTTTGCACTTGTATTAGTGTGGAAAAACCACTTTTCGCACTTGTGTTAGTGTTGAAAAACCACTTTTCGCACTTGTGTTAGTGTTGAAAAACCACTTTTCGCACTTGTGTTAGTGTTGAAAAACCACTTTTTGCACTTGTGTTGGTGCAGGAAACCACTTTTGCATTAGTGTGGAAAAACCACTTTTCGCACTTGTTTTGGTGCAGGAAACCACTTTTGCACTTGTATTAGTGTGGAAAAACCACTTTTCGCACTTGTGTTGGTGCAGGAAACCACTTTTGCACTTGTATTAGTGTGGAAAAAACACTTTTTGCACTTGTGATAGTGTTGAAAAACCACTTTTCGCACTTGTGTTAGTGTTGAAAAACCACTTTTCGCACTTGTGTTGGTGAAGGAAACCACTTTTGCACTTGTATTAGTGTGGAAAAAACACTTTTTGCACTTGGGATAGTGTTGAAAAACCACTTTTTGCACTTGTGTTACTGTTGAAAAACCACTTTTCGCGCTTGTGTTGGTGGAGGAAACCACTTTTGCACTTGTATTAGTGTGGAAAAAACACTTTTTGCACTTGTGATAGTGTTGAAAAACCACTTTTGCACCTGTGTTAGTGTTGAAAAACCACTTTTCGCACTTGTGTTGGTGCAGGAAACCACTTTTGCACTTGTATTAGTGTGGAAAAAACACTTTTTGCACTTGTGATAGTGTTGAAAAACCACTTTTCGCACTTGTGTTAGTGTTGAAAAACCACTTTTCGCACTTGTGTTAGTGAAGGAAACCACTTTTCGCACTTGTGTTGGTGCAGGAAACCACTTTTGCACTTGTATTAGTGTGCAAAAAACACTTTTTGCACTTGTGATAGTGTTGAAAAACCACTTTTCGCACTTGTGTTAGTGTTGAAAAACCACTTTTCGCACTTGTGTTGGTGCAGGAAACCACTTTTGCACTTGTATTAGTGTGGAAAAAAGACTTTTTGCACTTGGGATAGTGTTGAAAAACCACTTTTTGCACTTGTGTTAGTGTTGAAATACCACTTTTCGCACTTGTGTTGGTGCAGGAAACCACTTTTGCACTTGTATTATTGTGGAAAAAACACTTTTTGCACTTGTGATAGTGTTGAAAAACCACTTTTCGCACTTGTGTTTGTGTTGAAAAACCACTTTTTGCACTTGTGTTACTGTTGAAAAACCACTTTTCGCACTTGTGTTGGTGCAGGAAACCACTTTTGCATTTGTATTAGTGTGGAAAAAACACTTTTTGCACTTGTGATAGTGTTGAAAAACCACTTTTCGCACTTGTGTTAGTGTTGAAAAACCACTTTTTGCACTTGTGTTGGTGCAGGAAACCACTTTTGCACTTGTATTATTGTGGAAAAAACACTTTTTGCACTTGTGATAGTGTTGAAAAACCACTTTTCGCACTTGTGTTAGTGTTGAAAAACCACTTTTCGCACTTGTGATAGTGTTGAAAAACCACTTTTCGCACTTGTGATAGTGTTGAAAAGCCACTTTTCTCCCTTGTGTTGGTGCAAGAAACCACTTTTTGCACTTGTGTTAGTGTGGAAAAAGCACGTTTCGCACTTGTGTTGGTGTAGGAAACCACTTCGCACTTGTGTTGGTGGAGGGAAACCACTTTTGCACTTGTATTAGTGTGGAAAAAACACTTTTTGCACTTGTGTTAGTGTTGAAAATCCACTTTTCGCACTTGTGTTGGCGCAGGAAACCACTTTTGCACTTGTATTAGTGTGGAAAAACCACTTTTCGCACTTGTGTTAGTGTTGAAAAACCACTTTTCGCACTTGTGTTAGTGAAGTAAACCACTTTTCGCACTTGTGTTGGTGCAGGAAACCACTTTTGCACTTGTATTAGTGTGGAAAAAACACTTTTTGCACTTGGGATAGTGTTGAAAACCACTTTTTGCACTTGTGTTAGTGTTGAAAAACCACTTTTCGCACTTGTGTTGGTGCAGGAAACCACTTTTGCACTTCTATTAGTGTGGAAAAAACCACTTTTCGCACTTGTGTTAGTGTTGAAAAACCACTTTTCGCACTTGTGTTAGTGTTGAAAAACCACTTTTCGCACTTGTGTTGGTGCAGGAAACCACTTTTGCACTTGTATTAGTGTGGAAAAACCACTTTTCGCCCTTGTGTTTGTGTTGAAAAACCACTTATCGCACTTGTGTTGGTGCAGTAAACCACTTTTGCACTTGTATTAGTGTGGAAAAAACACTTTTTGCACTTGTATTAGTGTGGAAAAAACACTTTTTGCACTTGTATTAGTGTGGAAAAACCACTTTTCGCACTTGTGTTAGTGTTGAAAATCCACTTTTCGCACTTGTGTTGGTGCAGGAAATCACTTTTGCACTTGTATTGGTGTGGAAAACCACTTTTCGCACTTGTGTTAGTGTTGAAAAACCACTTTTCGCACTTGTGTTAGTGTTGAAAAACCACTTTTGCACTTGTATTAGTGTGGAAAAAACACTTTTTGCACTTGTGTTAGTGTTGAAAAACCACTTCGCACTTATGTTAGTGAAGGAAACCACTTTTCGCACTTGTGTTGGTGCAGGAAACCACTTTTGCACTTGTATTAGTGTGGAAAAAACACTTTTTGCACTTGTGATAGTGTTGAAAAACCACTTTTCGCACTTGTGTTAGTGTTGAAAAACCACTTTTCGCACTTGTGTTAGTGTTGAAAAACCACTTTTCGCACTTGTGTTAGTGTTGAAAAACCACTTTACGCACTTGTGTTAGTGTTGAAAAACCACTTTTCGCACTTGTGTTGGTGCAGGAAACCACTTTTGCACTTCTATTAGTGTGGAAAAACCACTTTTCGCACTTGTGTTAGTGTTGAAAAACCACTTTTCGCACTTGTGTTGGTGCAGGAAAACACTTTTGCACTTGTATTAGTGTGGAAAAACCACTTTTCGCACTTGTGTTAGTGTTGAAAAACCACTTTTCGCACTTGTGTTAGTGTTGAAAAACCACTTTTCGCACTTGTGTTAGTGTTGAAAAACCACTTTTTGCACTTGTGTTGGTGCAGGAAACCACTTTTGCATTAGTGTGGAAAAACCACTTTTCGCACTTGTTTTGGTGCAGGAAACCACTTTTGCACTTGTATTAGTGTGGAAAAACCACTTTTCGCACTTGTGTTGGTGCAGGAAACCACTTTTGCACTTGTATTAGTGTGGAAAAAACACTTTTTGCACTTGTGATAGTGTTGAAAAACCACTTTTCGCACTTGTGTTAGTGTTGAAAAACCACTTTTCGCACTTGTGTTGGTGCAGGAAACCACTTTTGCACTTGTATTAGTGTGGAAAAAACACTTTTTGCACTTGGGATAGTGTTGAAAAACCACTTTTTGCACTTGTGTTACTGTTGAAAAACCACTTTTCGCGCTTGTGTTGGTGGAGGAAACCACTTTTGCACTTGTATTAGTGTGGAAAAAACACTTTTTGCACTTGTGATAGTGTTGAAAAACCACTTTTGCACCTGTGTTAGTGTTGAAAAACCACTTTTCGCACTTGTGTTGGTGCAGGAAACCACTTTTGCACTTGTATTAGTGTGGAAAAAACACTTTTTGCACTTGTGATAGTGTTGAAAACCACTTTTCGCACTTGTGTTAGTGTTGAAAAACCACTTTTCGCACTTGTGTTAGTGTTGAAAAACCACTTTTCGCACTTTTGTTAGTGTTGAAAAACCACTTTTCGCACTTGTGTTAGTGTTGAAAAACCACTTTTCGCACTTGTGATAGTGTTGAAAAACCACTTTTCGCACTTGTGTTAGTGTTGAAAAACCACTTTTCGCACTTGTGTTAGTGTTGAAAAACCACTTTTCTCCCTTGTGTTGGTGCAGGAAACCACTTTTTGCACTTGTGTTAGTGTGGAAAAAGCACGTTTCGCACTTGTGTTGGTGTAGGAAACCACTTTTCGCATTTGTGTTGGTGGAGGAAACCACTTTTGCACTTGTATTAGTGTGGAAAAAACACTTTTTGCACTTGTGATAGTGTTGAAAAACAACTTTTCGCACTTGTGGTTAGTGTTGAAAATCCACTTTTCGCACTTGTGTTGGTGCAGGAAACCACTTTTGCACTTGTATTAGTGTGGAAAAACCACTTTTCGCACTTGTGTTAGTGTTGAAAAACCACTTTTCGCACTTGTGTTAGTGAAGGAAACCACTTTTCGCACTTGTGTTGGTGCAGGAAACCACTTTTGCACTTGTATTAGTTTGGAAAAAACACTTTTTGCACTTGTGATAGTGTTGAAAAACCACTTTTCGCACTTGTGTTAGTGTTGAAAAACCACTTTTCGCACTTGTGTTGGTGCAGGAAACCACTTTTGCACTTGTATTAGTGTGGAAAAAACACTTTTTGCACTTGGGATAGTGTTGAAAAACCACTTTTTGCACTTGTGTTAGTGTTGAAAAACCACTTTTCGCACTTGTGTTGGTGCAGGAAACCACTTTTGCACTTGTATTATTGTGGAAAAAACACTTTTTGCACTTGTGATAGTGTTGAAAAACCACTTTTCGCACTTGTGTTTGTGTTGAAAAACCACTTTTTGCACGTGTTACTGTTGAAAAATCACTTTTCGCACTTGTGTTGGTGCAGGAAACCACTTTTGCATTTGTATTAGTGTGGAAAAAACACTTTTTGCACTTGTGATAGTGTTGAAAAACCACTTTTCGCACTTGTGTTAGTGTTGAAAAAGCACTTTTCGCACTTGTGTTGGTGCAGGAAACCACTTTTGCACTTGTATTAGTGTTGAAAAACCACTTTTCGCACTTGTGTTAGTGTTGAAAAACCACTTTTCGCACTTGTGTTAGTGTTGAAAAACCACTTTTCGCACTTGTGTTAGTGTTGAAAAACCACTTTTCGCACTTGTGTTGGTGCAGTAAACCACTTTTGCACTTGTATTAGTGTGGAAAAAACACTTTTTGCACTTGTATTAGTGTGGAAAACGACTTTTCGCACTTGTGTTAGTGTTGAAAATCCACTTTTCGCACTTGTGTTGGTGCAGGAAACCACTTTTGCACTTGTATTAGTGTGGAAAAACCACTTTTCGCACTTGTGTTAGTGTTGAAAAACCACTTTTGCACTTGTATTAGTGTGGAAAAACACTTTTTGCACTTGTGTTAGTGTTGAAAAACCACTTCGCACTTGTGTTAGTGAAGGAAACCACTTTTCGCACTTGTGTTGTTGCAGGAAACCACTTTTGCACTTGTATTAGTGTGGAAAAAACACTTTTTGCACTTGTGATAGTGTTGAAAACCCACTTTTTGCACTTGTGTTGGTGAAGGAAACCACTTTTGGCAATTGTATTGGTGTGGAAAAACCACTTTTTGCACTTGTGTTAGTGTGGAAAAACCACTTTTCGCACTTATGTTAGTGTTGAAAAACCACTTTTCGCACTTGTGTTAGTGTGGAAAAAACCACTTTTCGCACTTGTGTTGCTGTCGGAAACCACTTTTCGCACTTGTGTTGGTGCAGGAAACCACTTTTGCACTTGTATTAGTGTGGATTAAATACTTTTTGCACTTGTGATTGTGTGGAAAAACCACTTTTCGCACTTGTGTTAGTGTTGAAAAACCACTTTTCACACTTGTGCTTGTGCAGGAAACCACTTTTGCACTTGTATTAGTGTGGAAAACCACTTTTCGCACTTGTGTTAGTGTTGAAAAACAACTTTTCGCACTTGTGTTTGTGTTGAAAAACCACTTTTCGCACTTGTGTTGGTGCAGGAAACCACTTTTGCACTTGTATTAGTGTGGAAAAACCACTTTTCGCACTTGTGTTAGTGTTGAAACCCCACTTTTTGCACTTGCGTTAGTGTTGAAAAACCACTTTTCGCACTTGTGTTGGTGCAGGAAACCACTTTTGCACTTGTATTAGTGTGGAAAAACCACTTTTCGCACTTGTGTTAGTGTTGAAAAACCACTTTTCGCACTTTTGTTGGTGCAGGAAACCACTTTTGCACTTGTGATAGTGTTGAAAAACCACTTTTCACACTTGTGTTAGTGTTGAAAAACCACTTTTCGCACTTGTGCTAGTGTTGAAAAACCACTTTTCGCACTTGTGTTGGTGCAGGAAACCACTTTTGCACTTGTATTAGTTCTGGAAAAAACACTTTTGCACTTGTTTTAGTGTGGAAAAAACACTTTTCGCACTTGTGATAGTGTTGAAAAACCACTTTTCGCACTTGTGTTAGTGTTGAAAAACCACTTTTCGCACTTGTGTTGGTGAAGGAAACCACTTTTCGCACTTGTGTTGGTGCAGGAAACCACTTTTGCACTTGTATTAGTGTGGAAAAAACACTTTTTGCACTTGGGATAGTGTTGAAAAACCACTTTTTGCACTTGTGTTACTGTTGAAAAACCACTTTTCGCACTTGTGTTGGTGCAGGAAACCACTTTTGCACTTGTATTATTGTGGAAAAAACACTTTTTGCACTTGTGATAGTGTTGAAAAACCACTTTTCGCACTTGTGTTTGTGTTGAAAAACCACTTTTGCACCTGTGTTACTGTTGAAAAACCACTTTTCGCACTTGTGTTGGTGCAGGATTCCACTTTTGCATTTGTATTAGTGTGGAAAAAACACTTTTTGCACTTGTGATAGTGTTGAAAAACCACTTTTCGCACTTGTGTTAGTGTTGAAAAACCACTTTTCGCACTTGTGTTAGTGTTGAAAAACCACTTTTCGCACTTGTGTTAGTGTTGAAAAACCACTTTTCGCACTTGTGATAGTGTTGAAAAACCACTTTTCGCACTTGTGTTAGTGTTGAAAAACCACTTTTCGCACTTGTGTTAGTGTTGAAAAACCACTTTTCTCCCTTGTGTTGGTGCAGGAAACCACTTTTGCACATGTATTAGTGTGGAAAAACACTTTTTGCACTTGTATTAGTGTGGAAAAAACACTTTTTGCACTTGTGATAGTGTTGAAAAACCACTTTTCGCACTTGTGTTAGTGTTGAAAAACCACTTTTTGCACTTGTGTTACTGTTGAAAAGCACTTTTCGCACTTGTGTTGGTGCAGGAAACCACTTTTGCGCTTGTATTAGTGTGGAAAAAACACTTTTTGCACTTGTGATAGTGTTGAAAAACCACTTTTCGCACTTGTTAGTGTTGAAAAACCACTTTTCGCACTTGTGTTGGTGCAGGAAACCACTTTTGCACTTGTATTAGTGTGGAAAAAACACTTTTCGCTCTTGTGTTAGTGTTGAAAAACCACTTTTCACACTTGTGTTGGTGCAGGAAACCACTTTTGCACTTCTAGTAGTGTGGAAAAACCACTTTTCGCACTTGTGTTAGTGTTGAAAAACCACTTTTCGCACTTGTGTTGGTGCAGGAAAACACTTTTGCACTTGTATTAGTGTGGAAAAACCACTTTTCGCACTTGTGTTATTGTTGAAAAACCACTTTTCGCACTTGTGTTAGTGTTGAAAAACCACTTTTCGCACTTGTGTTAGTGTTGAAAAACCACTTTTCGCACTTGTGTTGGTGCAGGAAACCACTTTTGCATTAGTGTGGAAAAACCACTTTTCGCACTTGTTTTGGTGCAGGAAACCACTTTTGCACTTGTATTAGTGTGGAAAAACCACTTTTCGCACTTGTGTTGGTGCAGGAAACCACTTTTGCACTTGTATTAGTGTGGAAAAAACACTTTTTGCACTTGTGATAGTGTTGAAAAAACCACTTTTCGCACTTGTGTTAGTGTTGAAAAACCACTTTTCGCACTTGTGTTGGTGCAGGAAACCACTTTTGCACTTGTATTAGTGTGGAAAAAAACACTTTTTGCACTTGGGATAGTGTTGAAAAACCACTTTTTTCACTTGTGTTACTGTTGAAAAACCACTTTTCGCGCTTGTGTTGGTGGAGGAAACCACTTTTGCACTTGTATTAGTGTGGAAAAAACACTTTTTGCACTTGTGATAGTGTTGAAAAACCACTTTTGCACCTGTGTTAGTGTTGAAAAACCACTTTTCGCACTTGTGTTGGTGCAGGAAACCACTTTTGCACTTGTATTAGTGTGGAAAAAACACTTTTTGCACTTGTGATAGTGTTGAAAAACCACTTTTCGCACTTGTGTTAGTGTTGAAAAACCACTTTTCGCACTTGTGTTAGTGTGAAAAACCACTTTTCGCACTTGTGTTAGTGTTGAAAAACCACTTTTCGCACTTGTGTTAGTGTTGAAAAACCACTTTTCGCACTTGTGATAGTGTTGAAAAACCACTTTTCGCACTTGTGTTAGTGTTGAAAAACCACTTTTCGCACTTGTGTTAGTGTTGAAAAACCACTTTTCTCCCTTGTGTTGGTGCAGGAAACCACTTTTTGCACTTGTGTTAGTGTGGAAAAAGCACGTTTCGCACTTGTGTTGGTGTAGGAAACCACTTTTCGCATTTGTGTTGGTGGAGGAAACCACTTTTGCACTTGTATTAGTGTGGAAAAAACACTTTTTGCACTTGTGATAGTGTTGAAAAACAACTTTTCGCACTTGTGTTAGTGTTGAAAATCCACTTTTCGCACTTGTGTTGGTGCAGGAAACCACTTTTGCACTTGTATTAGTGTGGAAAAACCACCTTTTCGCACTTGTGTTAGTGTTGAAAAACCACTTTTCGCACTTGTGTTAGTGAAGGAAACCACTTTTCGCACTTGTGTTGGTGCAGGAAACCACTTTTGCACTTGTATTAGTGTGGAAAAAACACTTTTTGCACTTGTGATAGTGTTGAAAAACCACTTTTCGCACTTGTGTTAGTGTTGAAAAACCACTTTTCGCACTTGTGTTGGTGCAGGAAACCACTTTTGCACTTGTATTAGTGTGGAAAAAACACTTTTTGCACTTGGGATAGTGTTGAAAAACCACTTTTTGCACTTGTGTTAGTGTTGAAAAACCACTTCGCACTTGTGTTAGTGAAGGAAACCACTTTTCGCACTTGTGTTGTTGCAGGAAACCACTTTTGCACTTGTATTAGTGTGGAAAAAACACTTTTTGCACTTGTGATAGTGTTGAAAACCCACTTTTTGCACTTGTGTTGGTGAAGGAAACCACTTTTGGCAATTGTATTGGTGTGGAAAAACCACTTTTTGCACTTGTGTTAGTGTGGAAAAACCACTTTTCGCACTTATGTTAGTGTTGAAAAACCACTTTTCGCACTTGTGTTAGTGTGGAAAAACCACTTTTCGCACTTGTGTTGCTGTCGGAAACCACTTTTCGCACTTGTGTTGGTGCAGGAAACCACTTTTGCACTTGTATTAGTGTGGATTAAATACTTTTTGCACTTGTGATTGTGTGGAAAAACCACTTTTCGCACTTGTGTTAGTGTTGAAAAACCACTTTTCACACTTGTGCTTGTGCAGGAAACCACTTTTGCACTTGTATTAGTGTGGAAAACCACTTTTCGCACTTGTGTTAGTGTTGAAAAACAACTTTTCGCACTTGTGTTTGTGTTGAAAAACCACTTTTCGCACTTGTGTTGGTGCAGGAAACCACTTTTGCACTTGTATTAGTGTGGAAAAACCACTTTTCGCACTTGTGTTAGTGTTGAAACCCCACTTTTTGCACTTGCGTTAGTGTTGAAAAACCACTTTTCGCACTTGTGTTGGTGCAGGAAACCACTTTTGCACTTGTATTAGTGTGGAAAAACCACTTTTCGCACTTGTGTTAGTGTTGAAAAACCACTTTTCGCACTTTTGTTGGTGCAGGAAACCACTTTTGCACTTGTGATAGTGTTGAAAAACCACTTTTCACACTTGTGTTAGTGTTGAAAAACCACTTTTCGCACTTGTGCTAGTGTTGAAAAACCACTTTTCGCACTTGTGTTGGTGCAGGAAACCACTTTTGCACTTGTATTAGTTCTGGAAAAAACACTTTTTGCACTTGTTTTAGTGTGAAAAAACACTTTTCGCACTTGTGATAGTGTTGAAAAACCACTTTTCGCACTTGTGTTAGTGTTGAAAAACCACTTTTCGCACTTGTGTTGGTGAAGGAAACCACTTTTCGCACTTGTGTTGGTGCAGGAAACCACTTTTGCACTTGTATTAGTGTGGAAAAAACACTTTTTGCACTTGGGATAGTGTTGAAAAACCACTTTTTGCACTTGTGTTACTGTTGAAAAACCACTTTTCGCACTTGTGTTGGTGCAGGAAACCACTTTTGCACTTGTATTATTGTGGAAAAAACACTTTTTGCACTTGTGATAGTGTTGAAAAACCACTTTTCGCACTTGTGTTTGTGTTGAAAAACCACTTTTTGCACCTGTGTTACTGTTGAAAAACCACTTTTCGCACTTGTGTTGGTGCAGGATTCCACTTTTGCATTTGTATTAGTGTGGAAAAAACACTTTTTGCACTTGTGATAGTGTTGAAAAACCACTTTTCGCACTTGTGTTAGTGTTGAAAAACCACTTTTCGCACTTGTGTTAGTGTTGAAAAACCACTTTTCGCACTTGTGTTAGTGTTGAAAAACCACTTTTCGCACTTGTGATAGTGTTGAAAAATCACTTTTCGCACTTGTGTTAGTGTTGAAAAACCACTTTTCGCACTTGTGTTAGTGTTGAAAAACCACTTTTCTCCCTTGTGTTGGTGCAGGAAACCACTTTTGCACATGTATTAGTGTGGAAAAAACACTTTTTGCACTTGTATTAGTGTGGAAAAAACACTTTTTGCACTTGTGATAGTGTTGAAAAACCACTTTTCGCACTTGTGTTAGTGTTGAAAAACCACTTTTTGCACTTGTGTTACTGTTGAAAAAGCACTTTTCGCACTTGTGTTGGTGCAGGAAACCACTTTTGCGCTTGTATTAGTGTGGAAAAACACTTTTTGCACTTGTGATAGTGTTGAAAAACCACTTTTCGCACTTGTTAGTGTTGAAAAACCACTTTTCGCACTTGTGTTGGTGCAGGAAACCACTTTTGCACTTGTATTAGTGTGGAAAAAACACTTTTCGCTCTTGTGTTAGTGTTGAAAAACCACTTTTCACACTTGTGTTGGTGCAGGAAACCACTTTTGCACTTCTAGTAGTGTGGAAAAACCACTTTTCGCACTTGTGTTAGTGTTGAAAAACCACTTTTCGCACTTGTGTTGGTGCAGGAAAACACTTTTGCACTTGTATTAGTGTGGAAAAACCACTTTTCGCACTTGTGTTATTGTTGAAAAACCACTTTTCGCACTTGTGTTAGTGTTGAAAAACCACTTTTCGCACTTGTGTTAGTGTTGAAAAACCACTTTTCGCACTTGTGTTGGTGCAGGAAACCACTTTTGCATTAGTGTGGAAAAACCACTTTTCGCACTTGTTTTGGTGCAGGAAACCACTTTTGCACTTGTATTAGTGTGGAAAAACCACTTTTCGCACTTGTGTTGGTGCAGGAAACCACTTTTGCACTTGTATTAGTGTGGAAAAAACACTTTTTGCACTTGTGATAGTGTTGAAAAACCACTTTTCGCACTTGTGTTAGTGTTGAAAAACCACTTTTCGCACTTGTGTTGGTGCAGGAAACCACTTTTGCACTTGTATTAGTGTGGAAAAAACACTTTTTGCACTTGGGATAGTGTTGAAAAACCACTTTTTGCACTTGTGTTACTGTTGAAAAACCACTTTTCGCGCTTGTGTTGGTGGAGGAAACCACTTTTGCACTTGTATTAGTGTGGAAAAAACACTTTTTGCACTTGTGATAGTGTTGAAAAACCACTTTTGCACCTGTGTTAGTGTTGAAAAACCACTTTTCGCACTTGTGTTGGTGCAGGAAACCACTTTTGCACTTGTATTAGTGTGGAAAAAACACTTTTTGCACTTGTGATAGTGTTGAAAAACCACTTTTCGCACTTGTGTTAGTGTTGAAAAACCACTTTTCGCACTTGTGTTAGTGTTGAAAAACCACTTTTCGCACTTGTGTTAGTGTTGAAAAACCACTTTTCGCACTTGTGTTAGTGTTGAAAAACCACTTTTCGCACTTGTGATAGTGTTGAAAAACCACTTTTCGCACTTGTGTTAGTGTTGAAAAACCACTTTTCGCACTTGTGTTAGTGTTGAAAAACCACTTTTCTCCCTTGTGTTGGTGCAGGAAACCACTTTTTGCACTTGTGTTAGTGTGGAAAAAGCACGTTTCGCACTTGTGTTGGTGTAGGACACCACTTTTCGCATTTGTGTTGGTGGAGGAAACCACTTTTGCACTTGTATTAGTGTGGAAAAAACACTTTTTGCACTTGTGATAGTGTTGAAAAACAACTTTTCGCACTTGTGTTAGTGTTGAAAATCCACTTTTCGCACTTGTGTTGGTGCAGGAAACCACTTTTGCACTTGTATTAGTGTGGAAAAACCACTTTTCGCACTTGTGTTAGTGTTGAAAAACCACTTTTCGCACTTGTGTTAGTGAAGGAAACCACTTTTCGCACTTGTGTTGGTGCAGGAAACCACTTTTGCACTTGTATTAGTGTGGAAAAAACACTTTTTGCACTTGTGATAGTGTTGAAAAACCACTTTTCGCACTTGTGTTAGTGTTGAAAAACCACTTTTCGCACTTGTGTTGGTGCAGGAAACCACTTTTGCACTTGTATTAGTGTGGAAAAAACACTTTTTGCACTTGGGATAGTGTTGAAAAACCACTTTTTGCACTTGTGTTAGTGTTGAAAAACCACTTTTCGCACTTGTGTTGGTGCAGGAAACCACTTTTGCACTTGTATTATTGTGGAAAAAACACTTTTTGCACTTGTGATAGTGTTGAAAAACCACTTTTCGCACTTGTGTTTGTGTCGAAAAACCACTTTTTGCACGTGTTACTGTTGAAAAATCACTTTTCGCACTTGTGTTGGTGCAGGAAACCACTTTTGCATTTGTATTAGTGTGGAAAAAACACTTTTTGCACTTGTGATAGTGTTGAAAAACCACTTTTCGCACTTGTGTTAGTGTTGAAAAAGCACTTTTCGCACTTGTGTTGGTGCAGGAAACCACTTTTGCACTTGTATTAGTGTTGAAAAACCACTTTTCGCACTTGTGTTAGTGTTGAAAAACCACTTTTCGCACTTGTGTTAGTGTTGAAAAACCACTTTTCGCACTTGTGTTAGTGTTGAAAAACCACTTTTCGCACTTGTGTTGGTGCAGTAAACCACTTTTGCACTTGTATTAGTGTGGAAAAAACACTTTTTGCACTTGTATTAGTGTGGAAAACGACTTTTCGCACTTGTGTTAGTGTTGAAAATCCACTTTTCGCACTTGTGTTGGTGCAGGAAACCACTTTTGCACTTGTATTAGTGTGGAAAAACCACTTTTCGCACTTGTGTTAGTGTTGAAAAACCACTTTTGCACTTGTATTAGTGTGGAAAAACACTTTTTGCACTTGTGTTAGTGTTGAAAAACCACTTCGCACTTGTGTTAGTGAAGGAAACCACTTTTCGCACTTGTGTTGGTGCAGGAAACCACTTTTGCACTTGTATTAGTGTGGAAAAAACACTTTTTGCACTTGTGATAGTGTTGAAAACCCACTTTTTGCACTTGTGTTGGTGAAGGAAACCACTTTTGGCAATTGTATTGGTGTGGAAAAACCACTTTTTGCACTTGTGTTTGTGTTGAAAAACCACTTTTCGCACTTGTGTTGGTGCAGGAAACCACTTTTGCACTTGTATTAGTGTGGAAAAACCACTTTTCGCACTTGTGTTAGTGTTGAAACCCCACTTTTTGCACTTGCGTTAGTGTTGAAAAACCACTTTTCGCACTTGTGTTGGTGCAGGAAACCACTTTTGCACTTGTATTAGTGTGGAAAAACCACTTTTCGCACTTGTGTTAGTGTTGAAACCCCACTTTTTGCACTTGCGTTAGTGTTGAAAAACCACTTTTCGCACTTGTGTTGGTGCAGGAAACCACTTTTGCACTTGTATTAGTGTGGAAAAACCACTTTTCGCACTTGTGTTAGTGTTGAAAAACCACTTTTCGCACTTTTGTTGGTGCAGGAAACCACTTTTGCACTTGTGATAGTGTTGAAAAACCACTTTTCACACTTGTGTTAGTGTTGAAAAACCACTTTTCGCACTTGTGCTAGTGTTGAAAAACCACTTTTCGCACTTGTGTTGGTGCAGGAAACCACTTTTGCACTTGTATTAGTTCTGGAAAAAACACTTTTTGCACTTGTTTTAGTGTGAAAAAACACTTTTCGCACTTGTGATAGTGTTGAAAAACCACTTTTCGCACTTGTGTTAGTGTTGAAAAACCACTTTTCGAACTTGTGTTGGTGCAGGAAACCACTTTTGCACTTGTATTAGTGTGGAAAAACCACTTTTCGCACTTGTGTTAGTGTTGAAAAACCACTTTTCGCACTTGTGTTAGTGAAGGAAACCACTTTTCGCACTTGTGTTGGTGCAGGAAACCACTTTTGCACTTGTATTAGTGTGGAAAAAACACTTTTTGCACTTGGGATAGTGTTGAAAAACCACTTTTTGCACTTGTGTTACTGTTGAAAAACCACTTTTCGCACTTGTGTTGGTGCAGGAAACCACTTTTGCACTTGTATTATTGTGGAAAAAACACTTTTTGCACTTGTGATAGTGTTGAAAAACCACTTTTCGCACTTGTGTTTGTGTTGAAAAACCACTTTTTGCACCTGTGTTACTGTTGAAAAACCACTTTTCGCACTTGTGTTGGTGCAGGATTCCACTTTTGCATTTGTATTAGTGTGGAAAAAACACTTTTTGCACTTGTGATAGTGTTGAAAAACCACTTTTCGCACTTGTGTTAGTGTTGAAAAACCACTTTTCGCACTTGTGTTAGTGTTGAAAAACCACTTTTCGCACTTGTGTTAGTGTTGAAAAACCACTTTTCGCACTTGTGATAGTGTTGAAAAACCACTTTTCGCACTTGTGTTAGTGTTGAAAAACCACTTTTCGCACTTGTGTTAGTGTTGAAAAACCACTTTTCTCCCTTGTGTTGGTGCAGGAAACCACTTTTGCACATGTATTAGTGTGGAAAAAACACTTTTTGCACTTGTATTAGTGTGGAAAAAACACTTTTTGCACTTGTGATAGTGTTGAAAAACCACTTTTCGCACTTGTGTTAGTGTTGAAAAACCACTTTTTGCACTTGTGTTACTGTTGAAAAACCACTTTTCGCACTTGTGTTGGTGCAGGAAACCACTTTTGCGCTTGTATTAGTGTGGAAAAACACTTTTTGCACTTGTGATAGTGTTGAAAAACCACTTTTCGCACTTGTTAGTGTTGAAAAACCACTTTTCGCACTTGTGTTGGTGCAGGAAACCACTTTTGCACTTGTATTAGTGTGGAAAAAACACTTTTCGCTCTTGTGTTAGTGTTGAAAAACCACTTTTCACACTTGTGTTGGTGCAGGAAACCACTTTTGCACTTCTAGTAGTGTGGAAAAACCACTTTTCGCACTTGTGTTAGTGTTGAAAAACCACTTTTCGCACTTGTGTTGGTGCAGGAAAACACTTTTGCACTTGTATTAGTGTGGAAAAACCACTTTTCGCACTTGTGTTATTGTTGAAAAACCACTTTTCGCACTTGTGTTAGTGTTGAAAAACCACTTTTCGCACTTGTGTTGGTGCAGGAAACCACTTTTGCATTAGTGTGGAAAAACCACTTTTCGCACTTGTTTTGGTGCAGGAAACCACTTTTGCACTTGTATTAGTGTGGAAAAAACACTTTTTGCACTTGTGATAGTGTTGAAAAACCACTTTTCGCACTTGTGTTAGTGTTGAAAAACCACTTTTCGCACTTGTGTTGGTGCAGGAAACCACTTTTGCACTTGTATTAGTGTGGAAAAAACACTTTTTGCACTTGGGATAGTGTTGAAAAACCACTTTTTGCACTTGTGTTACTGTTGAAAAACCACTTTTCGCGCTTGTGTTGGTGGAGGAAACCACTTTTGCACTTGTATTAGTGTGGAAAAAACACTTTTTGCACTTGTGATAGTGTTGAAAAACCACTTTTGCACCTGTGTTAGTGTTGAAAAACCACTTTTCGCACTTGTGTTGGTGCAGGAAACCACTTTTGCACTTGTATTAGTGTGGAAAAAACACTTTTTGCACTTGTGATAGTGTTGAAAAACCACTTTTCGCACTTGTGTTAGTGTTGAAAAACCACTTTTAGCACTTGTGTTAGTGTTGAAAAACCACTTTTCGCACTTGTGTTAGTGTTGAAAAACCACTTTTCGCACTTGTGTTAGTGTTGAAAAACCACTTTTCGCACTTGTGATAGTGTTGAAAAACCACTTTTCGCACTTGTGTTAGTGTTGAAAAACCACTTTTCGCACTTGTGTTAGTGTTGAAAAACCACTTTTCTCCCTTGTGTTGGTGCAGGAAACCACTTTTTGCACTTGTGTTAGTGTGGAAAAAGCACGTTTCGCACTTGTGTTGGTGTAGGAAACCACTTTTCGCATTTGTGTTGGTGGAGGAAACCACTTTTGCACTTGTATTAGTGTGGAAAAAACACTTTTTGCACTTGTGATAGTGTTGAAAAACAACTTTTCGCACTTGTGTTAGTGTTGAAAATCCACTTTTCGCACTTGTGTTGGTGCAGGAAACCACTTTTGCACTTGTATTAGTGTGGAAAAACCACTTTTCGCACTTGTGTTAGTGTTGAAAAACCACTTTTCGCACTTGTGTTAGTGAAGGAAACCACTTTTCGCACTTGTGTTGGTGCAGGAAACCACTTTTGCACTTGTATTAGTGTGGAAAAAACACTTTTTGCACTTGTGATAGTGTTGAAAAACCACTTTTCGCACTTGTGTTAGTGTTGAAAAACCACTTTTCGCACTTGTGTTGGTGCAGGAAACCACTTTTGCACTTGTATTAGTGTGGAAAAAACACTTTTTGCACTTGGGATAGTGTTGAAAAACCACTTTTTGCACTTGTGTTAGTGTTGAAAAACCACTTTTCGCACTTGTGTTGGTGCAGGAAACCACTTTTGCACTTGTATTATTGTGGAAAAAACACTTTTTGCACTTGTGATAGTGTTGAAAAACCACTTTTCGCACTTGTGTTTGTGTTGAAAAACCACTTTTTGCACGTGTTACTGTTGAAAAATCACTTTTCGCACTTGTGTTGGTGCAGGAAACCACTTTTGCATTTGTATTAGTGTGGAAAAAACACTTTTTGCACATGTGATAGTGTTGAAAAACCACTTTTCGCACTTGTGTTAGTGTTGAAAAAGCACTTTTCGCACTTGTGTTGGTGCAGGAAACCACTTTTGCACTTGTATTAGTGTTGAAAAACCACTTTTCGCACTTGTGTTAGTGTTGAAAAACCACTTTTCGCACTTGTGTTAGTGTTGAAAAACCACTTTTCGCACTTGTGTTAGTGTGAAAAACCACTTTTCGCACTTGTGTTGGTGCAGTAAACCACTTTTGCACTTGTATTAGTGTGGAAAAAACACTTTTTGCACTTGTATTAGTGTGGAAAACGACTTTTCGCACTTGTGTTAGTGTTGAAAATCCACTTTTCGCACTTGTGTTGGTGCAGGAAACCACTTTTGCACTTGTATTAGTGTGGAAAAACCACTTTTCGCACTTGTGTTAGTGTTGAAAAACCACTTTTGCACTTGTATTAGTGTGGAAAAACACTTTTTGCACTTGTGTTAGTGTTGAAAAACCACTTCGCACTTGTGTTAGTGAAGGAAACCACTTTTCGCACTTGTGTTGGTGCAGGAAACCACTTTTGCACTTGTATTAGTGTGGAAAAAACACTTTTTGCACTTGTGATAGTGTTGAAAACCCACTTTTTGCACTTGTGTTGGTGAAGGAAACCACTTTTGGCAATTGTATTGGTGTGGAAAAACCACTTTTTGCACTTGTGTTAGTGTGGAAAAACCACTTTTCGCACTTATGTTAGTGTTGAAAAACCACTTTTCGCACTTGTGTTAGTGTGGAAAAACCACTTTTCGCACTTGTGTTGCTGTCGGAAACCACTTTTCGCACTTGTGTTGGTGCAGGAAACCACTTTTGCACTTGTATTAGTGTGGATTAAATACTTTTTGCACTTGTGATTGTGTGGAAAAACCACTTTTCGCACTTGTGTTAGTGTTGAAAAACCACTTTTCACACTTGTGCTTGTGCAGGAAACCACTTTTGCACTTGTATTAGTGTGGAAAACCACTTTTCGCACTTGTGTTAGTGTTGAAAAACAACTTTTCGCACTTGTGTTTGTGTTGAAAAACCACTTTTCGCACTTGTGTTGGTGCAGGAAACCACTTTTGCACTTGTATTAGTGTGGAAAAACCACTTTTCGCACTTGTGTTAGTGTTGAAACCCCACTTTTTGCACTTGCATTAGTGTTGAAAAACCACTTTTCGCACTTGTGTTGGTGCAGGAAACCACTTTTGCACTTGTATTAGTGTGGAAAAACCACTTTTCGCACTTGTGTTAGTGTTGAAAAACCACTTTTCGCACTTTTGTTGGTGCAGGAAACCACTTTTGCACTTGTGATAGTGTTGAAAAACCACTTTTCACACTTGTGTTAGTGTTGAAAAACCACTTTTCGCACTTGTGCTAGTGTTGAAAAACCACTTTTCGCACTTGTGTTGGTGCAGGAAACCACTTTTGCACTTGTATTAGTTCTGGAAAAAACACTTTTTGCACTTGTTTTAGTGTGAAAAAACACTTTTCGCACTTGTGATAGTGTTGAAAAACCACTTTTCGCACTTGTGTTAGTGTTGAAAAACCACTTTTCGAACTTGTGTTGGTGCAGGAAACCACTTTTGCACTTGTATTAGTGTGGAAAAACCACTTTTCGCACTTGTGTTAGTGTTGAAAAACCACTTTTCGCACTTGTGTTAGTGAAGGAATCCACTTTTCGCACTTGTGTTGGTGCAGGAAACCACTTTTGCACTTGTATTAGTGTGGAAAAAACACTTTTTGCACTTGGGATAGTGTTGAAAAACCACTTTTTGCACTTGTGTTACTGTTGAAAAACCACTTTTCGCACTTGTGTTGGTGCAGGAAACCACTTTTGCACTTGTATTATTGTGGAAAAAACACTTTTTGCACTTGTGATAGTGTTGAAAAACCACTTTTCGCACTTGTGTTTGTGTTGAAAAACCACTTTTTGCACCTGTGTTACTGTTGAAAAACCACTTTTCGCACTTGTGTTGGTGCAGGATTCCACTTTTGCATTTGTATTAGTGTGGAAAAAACACTTTTTGCACTTGTGATAGTGTTGAAAAACCACTTTTCGCACTTGTGTTAGTGTTGAAAAACCACTTTTCGCACTTGTGTTAGTGTTGAAAAACCACTTTTCGCACTTGTGTTAGTGTTGAAAAACCACTTTTCGCACTTGTGATATTGTTGAAAAACCACTTTTCGCACTTGTGTTAGTGTTGAAAAACCACTTTTCGCACTTGTGTTAGTGTTGAAAAACCACTTTTCTCCCTTGTGTTGGTGCAGGAAACCACTTTTGCACATGTATTAGTGTGGAAAAAACACTTTTTGCACTTGTATTAGTGTGGAAAAAACACTTTTTGCACTTGTGATAGTGTTGAAAAACCACTTTTCGCACTTGTGTTAGTGTTGAAAAACCACTTTTTGCACTTGTGTTACTGTTGAAAAACCACTTTTCGCACTTGTGTTGGTGCAGGAAACCACTTTTGCGCTTGTATTAGTGTGGAAAAACACTTTTTGCACTTGTGATAGTGTTGAAAAACCACTTTTCGCACTTGTTAGTGTTGAAAAACCACTTTTCGCACTTGTGTTGGTGCAGGAAACCACTTTTGCACTTGTATTAGTGTGGAAAAAACACTTTTCGCTCTTGTGTTAGTGTTGAAAAACCACTTTTCACACTTGTGTTGGTGCAGGAAACCACTTTTGCACTTCTAGTAGTGTGGAAAAACCACTTTTCGCACTTGTGTTAGTGTTGAAAAACCACTTTTCGCACTTGTGTTGGTGCAGGAAAACACTTTTGCACTTGTATTAGTGTGGCAAAACCACTTTTCGCACTTGTGTTATTGTTGAAAAACCACTTTTCGCACTTGTGTTAGTGTTGAAAAACCACTTTTCGCACTTGTGTTAGTGTTGAAAAACCACTTTTCGCACTTGTGTTGGTGCAGGAAACCACTTTTGCATTAGTGTGGAAAAACCACTTTTCGCACTTGTTTTGGTGCAGGAAACCACTTTTGCACTTGTATTAGTGTGGAAAAACCACTTTTCGCACTTGTGTTAGTGTTGAAAAACCACTTTTCACACTTGTGTTGGTGCAGGAAACCACTTTTGCACTTGTATTAGTGTGGAAAAAACACTTTTTGCACTTGTGATAGTGTTGAAAAACCACTTTTCGCACTTGTGTTAGTGTTGAAAAACCACTTTTCGCACTTGTGTTGGTGTAGGAAACCAGTTTTCGCATTTGTGTTGGTGGAGGAAACCACTTTTGCACTTGTATTAGTGTGGAAAAAACACTTTTTGCACTTGTGATAGTGTTGAAAAATAACTTTTCGCACTTGTGTTAGTGTTGAAAATCCACTTTTCGCACTTGTGTTGGTGCAGGAAACCACTTTTGCACTTGTATTAGTGTGGAAAAACCACTTTTCGCACTTGTGTTAGTGAAGGAAACCACTTTTCGCACTTGTGTTGGTGCAGGAAACCACTTTTGCACTTGTATTAGTGTGGAAAAAACACTTTTTGCACTTGTGATAGTGTTGAAAAACCACTTTTCGCACTTGTGTTAGTGTTGAAAAACCACTTTTCGCACTTGTGTTGGTGCAGGAAACCACTTTTGCACTTGTATTAGTGTGGAAAAAACACTTTTTGCACTTGGGATAGTGTTGAAAAACCACTTTTCGCACTTGTGTTAGTGTTGAAAAACCACTTTTCGCACTTGTGTTGGTGCAGGAAACCACTTTTGCACTTGTATTATTGTGGAAAAAACACTTTTTGCACTTGTGATAGTGTTGAAAAACCACTTTTCGCACTTGTGTTTGTGTTGAAAAACCACTTTTTGCACGTGTTACTGTTGAAAAACCACTTTTCGCACTTGTGTTGGTGCAGGAAACCACTTTTGCATTTGTATTAGTGTGGAAAAAACACTTTTTGCACTTGTGATAGTGTTGAAAAACCACTTTTCGCACTTGTGTTAGTGTTGAAAAAGCACTTTTCGCACTTGTGTTGGTGCAGGAAACCACTTTTGCACTTGTATTAGTGTTGAAAAACCACTTTTCACACTTGTGTTAGTGTTGAAAAACCACTTTTCGCACTTGTGTTAGTGTTGAAAAACCACTTTTCGCACTTGTGTTAGTGTTGAAAAACCACTTTTCGCACTTGTGTTGGTGCAGTGAACCACTTTTGCACTTGTATTAGTGTGGAAAAAACACTTTTTGCACTTGTATTAGTGTGGAAAAAACACTTTTTGCACTTGTATTAGTGTGGAAAACGACTTTTCGCACTTGTGTTAGTGTTGAAAATCCACTTTTCGCACTTGTGTTGGTGCAGGAAACCACTTTTGCACTTGTATTAGTGTGGAAAAACCACTTTTCGCACTTGTATTAGTGTGGAAAAACACTTTTTGCACTTGTGTTAGTGTTGAAAAACCACTTCGCACTTGTGTTAGTGAAGGAAACCACTTTTCGCACTTGTGTTGGTGCAGGAAACCACTTTTGCACTTGTATTAGTGTGGAAAAAACACTTTTTGCACTTGTGATAGTGTTGAAAACCCACTTTTTGCACTTGTGTTGGTGAAGGAAACCACTTTTGGCAATTGTATTGGTGTGGAAAAACCACTTTTTGCACTTGTGTTAGTGTGGAAAAACCACTTTTCGCACTTATGTTAGTGTTGAAAAACCACTTTTCGCACTTGTGTTAGTGTGGAAAAACCACTTTTCACACTTGTGTTGCTGTCGGAAACCACTTTTCGCACTTGTGTTTGTGCAGGAAACCACTTTTGCACTTGTATTAGTGTGGATTAAATACTTTTTGCACTTGTGATTGTGTGGAAAAACCACTTTTCGCACTTGTGTTGGTGCAGGAAACCACTTTTGCACTTGTATTAGTGTGGAAAAACCACTTTTCGCACTTGTGTTAGTGTTGAAACCCCACTTTTTGCACTTGCATTAGTGTTGAAAAACCACTTTTCGCACTTGTGTTGGTGCAGGAAACCACTTTTGCACTTGTATTAGTGTGGAAAAACCATTTTTCGCACTTGTGTTAGTGTTGAAAAACCACTTTTCGCACTTTTGTTGGTGCAGGAAACCACTTTTGCACTTGTGATAGTGTTGAAAAACCACTTTTCACACTTGTGTTAGTGTTGAAAAACCACTTTTCGCACTTGTGCTAGTGTTGAAAAACCACTTTTCGCACTTGTGTTGGTGCAGGAAACCACTTTTGCACTTGTATTAGTTCTGGAAAAAACACTTTTTGCACTTGTTTTAGTGTGAAAAAACACTTTTCGCACTTTTGATAGTGTTGAAAAACCACTTTTCGCACTTGTATTAGTGTTGAAAAACCACTTTTCGCACTTGTGTTGGTGCAGGAAACCACTTTTGCACTTGTATTAGTGTGGAAAAACCACTTTTCGCACTTGTGTTAGTGTTGAAAAACCACTTTTCGCACTTGTGTTAGTGAAGGAAACCACTTTTCGCACTTGTGTTGGTGCAGGAAACCACTTTTGCACTTGCATTAGTGTGGAAAAAACACTTTTTGCACTTGTGATAGTGTTGAAAAACCACTTTTCGCACTTGTGTTAGTGTTGAAAAACCACTTTTCGCACTTGTGTTGGTGCAGGAAACCACTTTTGCACTTGTATTAGTGTGGAAAAAACACTTTTTGCACTTGGGATAGTGTTGAAAACCACTTTTTGCACTTGTGTTAGTGTTGAAAAACCACTTTTCGCACTTGTGTTGGTGCAGGAAACCACTTTTGCACTTGTATTATTGTGGAAAAAACACTTTTTGCACTTGTGATAGTGTTGAAAAACCACTTTTCGCACTTGTGTTTGTGTTGAAAAACCACTTTTTGCACTTGTGATAGTGTTGAAAAACCACTTTTCGCACTTGTGTTAGTGTTGAAAAACCACTTTTCGCACTTGTGATAGTGTTGAAAAACCACTTTTCGCACTTGTGATAGTGTTGAAAAGCCACTTTTCTCCCTTGTGTTTGTGCAGGAAACCACTTTTTGCACTTGTGTTAGTGTGGAAAAAGCACGTTTCGCACTTGTGTTGGTGTAGCAAACCACTTCGCACTTGTGTTGGTGGAGGAAACCACTTTTGCACTTGTATTAGTGTGGAAAAAACACTTTTTGCACTTGTGTTAGTGTTGAAAATCCACTTTTCGCACTTGTGTTGGCGCAGGAAACCACTTTTGCACTTGTATTAGTGTGGAAAAACCACTTTTCGCACTTGTGTTAGTGTTGAAAAACCACTTTTCGCACTTGTGTTAGTGAAGTAAACCACTTTTCGCACTTGTGTTGGTGCAGGAAACCACTTTTGCACTTGTATTAGTGTGGAAAAAACACTTTTTGCACTTGTGATAGTGTTGAAAAACCACTTTTCGCACTTGTGTTCGTGTTGAAAAACCACTTTTCGCACTTGTGTTGGTGCAGGAAACCACTTTTGCACTTGTATTAGTGTGGAAAAAACACTTTTTGCACTTGGGATAGTGTTGAAAACCACTTTTTGCACTTGTGTTAGTGTTGAAAAACCACTTTTCGCACTTGTGTTGGTGCAGGAAACCACTTTTGCACTTCTATTAGTGTGGAAAAAACCACTTTTCGCACTTGTGTTAGTGTTGAAAAACCACTTTTCGCACTTGTGTTAGTGTTGAAAAACCACTTTTCACACTTGTGTTGGTGCAGGAAACCACTTTTGCACTTGTATTAGTGTGGAAAAACCACTTTTCGCCCTTGTGTTAGTGTTGAAAAACCACTTATCGCACTTGTGTTGGTCCAGTAAACCACTTTTGCACTTGTATTAGTGTGGAAAAAACACTTTTTGCACTTGTATTAGTGTGGAAAAAACACTTTTTGCACTTGTATTAGTGTGGAAAAACCACTTTTCGCACTTGTGTTAGTGTTGAAAATCCACTTTTCGCACTTGTGTTGGTGCAGGAAACCACTTTTGCACTTGTATTGGTGTGGAAAACCACTTTTCGCACTTGTGTTAGTGTTGAAAAACCACTTTTCGCACTTGTGTTAGTGTTGAAAAACCACTTTGGCACTTGTATTAGTGTGGAAAAAACACTTTTTGCACTTGTGTTAGTGTTGAAAAACCACTTCGCACTTATGTTAGTGAAGGAAACCACTTTTCGCACTTGTGTTAGTGTTGAAAAACCACTTTTCGCACTTGTGTTAGTGTTGAAAAACCACTTTGGCACTTGTATTAGTGTGGAAAAAACACTTTTCGCTCTTGTGTTAGTGTTGAAAAACCACTTTTCACACTTGTGTTGGTGCAGGAAACCACTTTTGCACTTCTAGTAGTGTGGAAAAACCACTTTTCGCACTTGTGTTAGTGTTGAAAAACCACTTTTCGCACTTGTGTTGGTGCAGGAAAACACTTTTGCACTTGTATTAGTGTGGAAAAACCACTTTTCGCACTTGTGTTATTGTTGAAAAACCACTTTTCGCACTTGTGTTAGTGTTGAAAAACCACTTTTCGCACTTGTGTTAGTGTTGAAAAACCACTTTTCGCACTTGTGTTGGTGCAGGAAACCACTTTTGCATTAGTGTGGAAAAACCACTTTTCGCACTTGTTTTGGTGCAGGAAACCACTTTTGCACTTTTATTAGTGTGGAAAAACCACTTTTCGCACTTGTGTTGGTGCAGGAAACCACTTTTGCACTTGTATTAGTGTGGAAAAAACACTTTTTGCACTTGTGATAGTGTTGAAAAACCACTTTTCGCACTTGTGTTAGTGTTGAAAAACCACTTTTCGCACTTGTGTTGGTGCAGGAAACCACTTTTGCACTTGTATTAGTGTGGAAAAAACACTTTTTGCACTTGGGATAGTGTTGAAAAACCACTTTTTGCACTTGTGTTACTGTTGAAAAACCACTTTTCGCGCTTGTGTTGGTGGAGGAAACCACTTTTGCACTTGTATTAGTGTGGAAAAAACACTTTTTGCACTTGTGATAGTGTTGAAAAACCACTTTTGCACCTGTGTTAGTGTTGAAAAACCACTTTTCGCACTTGTGTTGGTGCAGGAAACCACTTTTGCACTTGTATTAGTGTGGAAAAAACACTTTTTGCACTTGTGATAGTGTTGAAAAACCACTTTTCGCACTTGTGTTAGTGTTGAAAAACCACTTTTCGCACTTGTGTTAGTGTTGAAAAACCACTTTTCGCACTTGTGTTAGTGTTGAAAAACCACTTTTCGCACTTGTGTTAGTGTTGAAAAACCACTTTTCGCACTTGTGATAGTGTTGAAAAACCACTTTTCGCACTTGTGTTAGTGTTGAAAAACCACTTTTCGCACTTGTGTTAGTGTTGAAAAACCACTTTTCTCCCTTGTGTTGGTGCAGGAAACCACTTTTTGCACTTGTGTTAGTGTGGAAAAAGCACGTTTCGCACTTGTGTTGGTGTAGGAAACCACTTTTCGCATTTGTGTTGGTGGAGGAAACCACTTTTGCACTTGTATTAGTGTGGAAAAAACACTTTTTGCACTTGTGGTAGTGTTGAAAAACAACTTTTCGCACTTGTGTTAGTGTTGAAAATCCACTTTTCGCACTTGTGTTGGTGCAGGAAACCACTTTTGCACTTGTATTAGTGTGGAAAAACCACTTTTCGCACTTGTGTTAGTGTTGAAAAACCACTTTTCGCACTTGTGTTAGTGAAGGAAACCACTTTTCGCACTTGTGTTGGTGCAGGAAACCACTTTTGCACTTGTATTAGTGTGGAAAAAACACTTTTTGCACTTGTGATAGTGTTGAAAAACCACTTTTCGCACTTGTGTTAGTGTTGAAAAACCACTTTTCGCACTTGTGTTGGTGCAGGAAACCACTTTTGCACTTGTATTAGTGTGGAAAAAACACTTTTTGCACTTGGGATAGTGTTGAAAAACCACTTTTTGCACTTGTGTTAGTGTTGAAAAACCACTTTTCGCACTTGTGTTGGTGCAGGAAACCACTTTTGCACTTGTATTATTGTGGAAAAAACACTTTTTGCACTTGTGATAGTGTTGAAAAACCACTTTTCGCACTTGTGTTTGTGTTGAAAAACCACTTTTTGCACGTGTTACTGTTGAAAAATCACTTTTCGCACTTGTGTTGGTGCAGGAAACCACTTTTGCATTTGTATTAGTGTGGAAAAAACACTTTTTGCACTTGTGATAGTGTTGAAAAACCACTTTTCGCACTTGTGTTAGTGTTGAAAAAGCACTTTTCGCACTTGTGTTGGTGCAGGAAACCACTTTTGCACTTGTATTAGTGTTGAAAAACCACTTTTCGCACTTGTGTTAGTGTTGAAAAACCACTTTTCGCACTTGTGTTAGTGTTGAAAAACCACTTTTCGCACTTGTGTTAGTGTTGAAAAACCACTTTTCGCACTTGTGTTGGTGCAGTAAACCACTTTTGCACTTGTATTAGTGTGGAAAAAACACTTTTTGCACTTGTATTAGTGTGGAAAACGACTTTTCGCACTTGTGTTAGTGTTGAAAATCCACTTTTCGCACTTGTGTTGGTGCAGGAAACCACTTTTGCACTTGTATTAGTGTGGAAAAACCACTTTTCGCACTTGTGTTAGTGTTGAAAAACCACTTTTGCACTTGTATTAGTGTGGAAAAACACTTTTTGCACTTGTGTTAGTGTTGAAAAACCACTTCGCACTTGTGTTAGTGAAGGAAACCACTTTTCGCACTTGTGTTGGTGCAGGAAACCACTTTTGCACTTGTATTAGTGTGGAAAAAACACTTTTTGCACTTGTGATAGTGTTGAAAACCCACTTTTTGCACTTGTGTTGGTGAAGGAAACCACTTTTGGCAATTGTATTGGTGTGGAAAAACCACTTTTTGCACTTGTGTTAGTGTGGAAAAACCACTTTTCGCACTTATGTTAGTGTTGAAAAACCACTTTTCGCACTTGTGTTAGTGTGGAAAAACCACTTTTCGCACTTGTGTTGCTGTCGGAAACCACTTTTCGCACTTGTGTTGGTGCAGGAAACCACTTTTGCACTTGTATTAGTGTGGATTAAATACTTTTTGCACTTGTGATTGTGTGGAAAAACCACTTTTCGCACTTGTGTTAGTGTTGAAAAACCACTTTTCACACTTGTGCTTGTGCAGGAAACCACTTTTGCACTTGTATTAGTGTGGAAAACCACTTTTCGCACTTGTGTTAGTGTTGAAAAACAACTTTTCGCACTTGTGTTTGTGTTGAAAAACCACTTTTCGCACTTGTGTTGGTGCAGGAAACCACTTTTGCACTTGTATTAGTGTGGAAAAACCACTTTTCGCACTTGTGTTAGTGTTGAAACCCCACTTTTTGCACTTGCGTTAGTGTTGAAAAACCACTTTTCGCACTTGTGTTGGTGCAGGAAACCACTTTTGCACTTGTATTAGTGTGGAAAAACCACTTTTCGCACTTGTGTTAGTGTTGAAAAACCACTTTTCGCACTTTTGTTGGTGCAGGAAACCACTTTTGCACTTGTGATAGTGTTGAAAAACCACTTTTCACACTTGTGTTAGTGTTGAAAAACCACTTTTCGCACTTGTGCTAGTGTTGAAAAACCACTTTTCGCACTTGTGTTGGTGCAGGAAACCACTTTTGCACTTGTATTAGTTCTGGAAAAAACACTTTTTGCACTTGTTTTAGTGTGAAAAAACACTTTTCGCACTTGTGATAGTGTTGAAAAACCACTTTTCGCACTTGTGTTAGTGTTGAAAAACCACTTTTCGAACTTGTGTTGGTGCAGGAAACCACTTTTGCACTTGTATTAGTGTGGAAAAACCACTTTTCGCACTTGTGTTAGTGTTGAAAAACCACTTTTCGCACTTGTGTTAGTGAAGGAAACCACTTTTTGCACTTGTGTTACTGTTGAAAAACCACTTTTCGCACTTGTGTTGGTGCAGGAAACCACTTTTGCACTTGTATTATTGTGGAAAAAACACTTTTTGCACTTGTGATAGTGTTGAAAAACCACTTTTCGCAAATGTGTTTGTGTTGAAAAACCACTTTTTGCACCTGTGTTACTGTTGAAAAACCACTTTTCGCACTTGTGTTGGTGCAGGATTCCACTTTTGCATTTGTATTAGTGTGGAAAAAACACTTTTTGCACTTGTGATAGTGTTGAAAAACCACTTTTCGCACTTGTGTTAGTGTTGAAAAACCACTTTTCGCACTTGTGTTAGTGTTGAAAAACCACTTTTCGCACTTGTGTTAGTGTTGAAAAACCACTTTTCGCACTTGTGATAGTGTTGAAAAACCACTTTTCGCACTTGTGTTAGTGTTGAAAAACCACTTTTCGCACTTGTGTTAGTGTTGAAAAACCACTTTTCTCCCTTGTGTTGGTGCAGGAAACCACTTTTGCACATGTATTAGTGTGGAAAAAACACTTTTTGCACTTGTATTAGTGTGGAAAAAACACTTTTTGCACTTGTGATAGTGTTGAAAAACCACTTTTCGCACTTGTGTTAGTGTTGAAAAACCACTTTTTGCACTTGTGTTACTGTTGAAAAACCACTTTTCGCACTTGTGTTGGTGCAGGAAACCACTTTTGCGCTTGTATTAGTGTGGAAAAACACTTTTTGCACTTGTGATAGTGTTGAAAAACCACTTTTCGCACTTGTTAGTGTTGATAAACCACTTTTCGCACTTGTGTTGGTGCAGGAAACCACTTTTGCACTTGTATTAGTGTGGAAAAAACACTTTTCGCTCTTGTGTTAGTGTTGAAAAACCACTTTTCACACTTGTGTTGGTGCAGGAAACCACTTTTGCACTTCTAGTAGTGTGGAAAAACCACTTTTCGCACTTGTGTTAGTGTTGAAAAACCACTTTTCGCACTTGTGTTGGTGCAGGAAAACACTTTTGCACTTGTATTAGTGTGGAAAAACCACTTTTCGCACTTGTGTTATTGTTGAAAAACCACTTTTCGCACTTGTGTTAGTGTTGAAAAACCACTTTTCGCACTTGTGTTAGTGTTGAAAAACCACTTTTCGCACTTGTGTTGGTGCAGGAAACCACTTTTGCATTAGTGTGGAAAAACCACTTTTCGCACTTGTGTTAGTGTTGAAAAACCACTTTTCGCACTTGTGTTAGTGAAGGAAACCACTTTTCGCACTTGTGTTGGTGCAGGAAACCACTTTTGCACTTGTATTAGTGTGGAAAAAACACTTTTTGCACTTGTGATAGTGTTGAAAAACCACTTTTCGCACTTGTGTTAGTGTTGAAAAACCACTTTTCGCACTTGTGTTGGTGCAGGAAACCACTTTTGCACTTGTATTAGTGTGGAAAAAACACTTTTTGCACTTGGGATAGTGTTGAAAAACCACTTTTTGCACTTGTGTTAGTGTTGAAAAACCACTTTTCGCACTTGTGTTGGTGCATAAAACCACTTTTGCACTTGTATTATTGTGGAAAAAACACTTTTTGCACTTGTGATAGTGTTGAAAAACCACTTTTCGCACTTGTGTTTGTGTTGAAAAACCACTTTTTGCACGTGTTACTGTTGAAAAATCACTTTTCGCACTTGTGTTGGTGCAGGAAACCACTTTTGCATTTGTATTAGTGTGGAAAAAACACTTTTTGCACTTGTGATAGTGTTGAAAAACCACTTTTCGCACTTGTGTTAGTGTTGAAAAAGCACTTTTCGCACTTGTGTTGGTGCAGGAAACCACTTTTGCACTTGTATTAGTGTTGAAAAACCACTTTTCGCACTTGTGTTAATGTTGAAAAACCACTTTTCGCACTTGTGTTAGTGTTGAAAAACCACTTTTCGCACTTGTGTTGGTGCAGTAAACCACTTTTGCACTTGTATTAGTGTGGAAAAAACACTTTTTGCACTTGTATTAGTGTGGAAAACGACTTTTCGCACTTGTGTTAGTGTTGAAAATCCACTTTTCGCACTTGTGTTGGTGCAGGAAACCACTTTTGCACTTGTATTAGTGTGGAAAAACCACTTTTCGCACTTGTGTTAGTGTTGAAAAACCACTTTTGCACTTGTATTAGTGTGGAAAAACACTTTTTGCACTTGTGTTAGTGTTGAAAAACCACTTCGCACTTGTGTTAGTGAAGGAAACCACTTTTCGCACTTGTGTTGGTGCAGGAAACCACTTTTGCACTTGTATTAGTGTGGAAAAAACACTTTTTGCACTTGTGATAGTGTTGAAAACCCACTTTTTGCACTTGTGTTGGTGAAGGAAACCACTTTTGGCAATTGTATTGGTGTGGAAAAACCACTTTTTGCACTTGTGTTAGTGTGGAAAAACCACTTTTCGCACTTATGTTAGTGTTGAAAAACCACTTTTCGCACTTGTGTTAGTGTGGAAAAACCACTTTTCGCACTTGTGTTGCTGTCGGAAACCACTTTTCGCACTTGTGTTGGTGCAGGAAACCACTTTTGCACTTGTATTAGTGTGGATTAAATACTTTTTGCACTTGTGATTGTGTGGAAAAACCACTTTTCGCACTTGTGTTAGTGTTGAAAAACCACTTTTCACACTTGTGCTTGTGCAGGAAACCACTTTTGCACTTGTATTAGTGTGGAAAACCACTTTTCGCACTTGTGTTAGTGTTGAAAAACAACTTTTCGCACTTGTGTTTGTGTTGAAAAACCACTTTTCGCACTTGTGTTGGTGCAGGAAACCACTTTTGCACTTGTATTAGTGTGGAAAAACCACTTTTCGCACTTGTGTTAGTGTTGAAACCCCACTTTTTGCACTTGCGTTAGTGTTGAAAAACCACTTTTCGCACTTGTGTTGGTGCAGGAAACCACTTTTGCACTTGTATTAGTGTGGAAAAACCACTTTTCGCACTTGTGTTAGTGTTGAAAAACCACTTTTCGCACTTTTGTTGGTGCAGGAAACCACTTTTGCACTTGTGATAGTGTTGAAAAACCACTTTTCACACTTGTGTTAGTGTTGAAAAACCACTTTTCGCACTTGTGCTAGTGTTGAAAAACCACTTTTCGCACTTGTGTTGGTGCAGGAAACCACTTTTGCACTTGTATTAGTTCTGGAAAAAACACTTTTTGCACTTGTTTTAGTGTGAAAAAACACTTTTCGCACTTGTGATAGTGTTGAAAAACCACTTTTCGCACTTGTGTTAGTGTTGAAAAACCACTTTTCGAACTTGTGTTGGTGCAGGAAACCACTTTTGCACTTGTATTAGTGTGGAAAAACCACTTTTCGCACTTGTGTTAGTGTTGAAAAACCACTTTTCGCACTTGTGTTAGTGAAGGAAACCACTTTTTGCACTTGTGTTACTGTTGAAAAACCACTTTTCGCACTTGTGTTGGTGCAGGAAACCACTTTTGCACTTGTATTATTGTGGAAAAAACACTTTTTGCACTTGTGATAGTGTTGAAAAACCACTTTTCGCACTTGTGTTTGTGTTGAAAAACCACTTTTTGCACCTGTGTTACTGTTGAAAAACCACTTTTCGCACTTGTGTTGGTGCAGGATTCCACTTTTGCATTTGTATTAGTGTGGAAAAAACACTTTTTGCACTTGTGATAGTGTTGAAAAACCACTTTTCGCACTTGTGTTAGTGTTGAAAAACCACTTTTCGCACTTGTGTTAGTGTTGAAAAACCACTTTTCGCACTTGTGTTAGTGTTGAAAAACCACTTTTCGCACTTGTGATAGTGTTGAAAAACCACTTTTCGCACTTGTGTTAGTGTTGAAAAACCACTTTTCGCACTTGTGTTAGTGTTGAAAAACCACTTTTCTCCCTTGTGTTGGTGCAGGAAACCACTTTTGCACATGTATTAGTGTGGAAAAAACACTTTTTGCACTTGTATTAGTGTGGAAAAAACACTTTTTGCACTTGTGATAGTGTTGAAAAACCACTTTTCGCACTTGTGTTAGTGTTGAAAAACCACTTTTTGCACTTGTGTTACTGTTGAAAAACCACTTTTCGCACTTGTGTTGGTGCAGGAAACCACTTTTGCACTTGTATTAGTGTGGAAAAAACACTTTTTGCACTTGGGATAGTGTTGAAAAACCACTTTTTGCACTTGTGTTAGTGTTGAAAAACCACTTTTCGCACTTGTGTTGGTGCAGGAAACCACTTTTGCACTTGTATTATTGTGGAAAAAACACTTTTTGCACTTGTGATAGTGTTGAAAAACCACTTTTCGCACTTGTGTTTGTGTTGAAAAACCACTTTTTGCACGTGTTACTGTTGAAAAATCACTTTTCGCACTTGTGTTGGTGCAGGAAACCACTTTTGCATTTGTATTAGTGTGGAAAAAACACTTTTTGCACTTGTGATAGTGTTGAAAAACCACTTTTCGCACTTGTGTTAGTGTTGAAAAAGCACTTTTCGCACTTGTGTTGGTGCAGGAAACCACTTTTGCACTTGTATTAGTGTTGAAAAACCACTTTTCGCACTTGTGTTAGTGTTGAAAAACCACTTTTCGCACTTGTGTTAGTGTTGAAAAACCACTTTTCGCACTTGTGTTGGTGCAGTAAACCACTTTTGCACTTGTATTAGTGTGGAAAAAACACTTTTTGCACTTGTATTAGTGTGGAAAACGACTTTTCGCACTTGTGTTAGTGTTGAAAATCCACTTTTCGCACTTGTGTTGGTGCAGGAAACCACTTTTGCACTTGTATTAGTGTGGAAAAACCACTTTTCGCACTTGTGTTAGTGTTGAAAAACCACTTTTGCACTTGTATTAGTGTGGAAAAACACTTTTTGCACTTGTGTTAGTGTTGAAAAACCACTTCGCACTTGTGTTAGTGAAGGAAACCACTTTTCGCACTTGTGTTGGTGCAGGAAACCACTTTTGCACTTGTATTAGTGTGGAAAAAACACTTTTTGCACTTGTGATAGTGTTGAAAACCCACTTTTTGCACTTGTGTTGGTGAAGGAAACCACTTTTGGCAATTGTATTGGTGTGGAAAAACCACTTTTTGCACTTGTGTTAGTGTGGAAAAACCACTTTTCGCACTTATGTTAGTGTTGAAAAACCACTTTTCGCACTTGTGTTAGTGTGGAAAAACCACTTTTCGCACTTGTGTTGCTGTCGGAAACCACTTTTCGCACTTGTGTTGGTGCAGGAAACCACTTTTGCACTTGTATTAGTGTGGATTAAATACTTTTTGCACTTGTGATTGTGTGGAAAAACCACTTTTCGCACTTGTGTTAGTGTTGAAAAACCACTTTTCACACTTGTGCTTGTGCAGGAAACCACTTTTGCACTTGTATTAGTGTGGAAAACCACTTTTCGCACTTGTGTTAGTGTTGAAAAACAACTTTTCGCACTTGTGTTTGTGTTGAAAAACCACTTTTCGCACTTGTGTTGGTGCAGGAAACCACTTTTGCACTTGTATTAGTGTGGAAAAACCACTTTTCGCACTTGTGTTAGTGTTGAAACCCCACTTTTTGCACTTGCGTTAGTGTTGAAAAACCACTTTTCGCACTTGTGTTGGTGCAGGAAACCACTTTTGCACTTGTATTAGTGTGGAAAAACCACTTTTCGCACTTGTGTTAGTGTTGAAAAACCACTTTTCGCACTTTTGTTGGTGCAGGAAACCACTTTTGCACTTGTGATAGTGTTGAAAAACCACTTTTTACACTTGTGTTAGTGTTGAAAAACCACTTTTCGCACTTGTGCTAGTGTTGAAAAACCACTTTTCGCACTTGTGTTGGTGCAGGAAACCACTTTTGCACTTGTATTAGTTCTGGAAAAAACACTTTTTGCACTTGTTTTAGTGTGAAAAAACACTTTTCGCACTTGTGATAGTGTTGAAAAACCACTTTTCGCACTTGTGTTAGTGTTGAAAAACCACTTTTCGAACTTGTGTTGGTGCAGGAAACCACTTTTGCACTTGTATTAGTGTGGAAAAACCACTTTTCGCACTTGTGTTAGTGTTGAAAAACCACTTTTCGCACTTGTGTTAGTGAAGGAAACCACTTTTTGCACTTGTGTTACTGTTGAAAAACCACTTTTCGCACTTGTGTTGGTGCAGGAAACCACTTTTGCACTTGTATTATTGTGGAAAAAACACTTTTTGCACTTGTGATAGTGTTGAAAAACCACTTTTCGCACTTGTGTTTGTGTTGAAAAACCACTTTTTGCACCTGTGTTACTGTTGAAAAACCACTTTTCGCACTTGTGTTGGTGCAGGATTCCACTTTTGCATTTGTATTAGTGTGGAAAAAACACTTTTTGCACTTGTGATAGTGTTGAAAAACCACTTTTCGCACTTGTGTTAGTGTTGAAAAACCACTTTTCGCACTTGTGTTAGTGTTGAAAAACCACTTTTCGCACTTGTGTTAGTGTTGAAAAACCACTTTTCGCACTTGTGATAGTGTTGAAAAACCACTTTTCGCACTTGTGTTAGTGTTGAAAAACCACTTTTCGCACTTGTGTTAGTGTTGAAAAACCACTTTTCTCCCTTGTGTTGGTGCAGGAAACCACTTTTGCACATGTATTAGTGTGGAAAAAACACTTTTTGCACTTGTATTAGTGTGGAAAAAACACTTTTTGCACTTGTGATAGTGTTGAAAAACCACTTTTCGCACTTGTGTTAGTGTTGAAAAACCACTTTTTGCACTTGTGTTACTGTTGAAAAACCACTTTTCGCACTTGTGTTGGTGCAGGAAACCACTTTTGCGCTTGTATTAGTGTGGAAAAACACTTTTTGCACTTGTGATAGTGTTGAAAAACCACTTTTCGCACTTGTTAGTGTTGATAAACCACTTTTCGCACTTGTGTTGGTGCAGGAAACCACTTTTGCACTTGTATTAGTGTGGAAAAAACACTTTTCGCTCTTGTGTTAGTGTTGAAAAACCACTTTTCACACTTGTGTTGGTGCAGGAAACCACTTTTGCACTTCTAGTAGTGTGGAAAAACCACTTTTCGCACTTGTGTTAGTGTTGAAAAACCACTTTTCGCACTTGTGTTGGTGCAGGAAAACACTTTTGCACTTGTATTAGTGTGGAAAAACCACTTTTCGCACTTGTGTTATTGTTGAAAAACCACTTTTCGCACTTGTGTTAGTGTTGAAAAACCACTTTTCGCACTTGTGTTAGTGTTGAAAAACCACTTTTCGCACTTGTGTTGGTGCAGGAAACCACTTTTGCATTAGTGTGGAAAAACCACTTTTCGCACTTGTTTTGGTGCAGGAAACCACTTTTGCACTTGTATTAGTGTGGAAAAACCACTTTTCGCACTTGTGTTAGTGTTGAAAAACCACTTTTCACACTTGTGTTGGTGCAGGAAACCACTTTTGCACTTGTATTAGTGTGGAAAAAACACTTTTTGCACTTGTGATAGTGTTGAAAAACCACTTTTCGCACTTGTGTTAGTGTTGAAAAACCACTTTTCGCACTTGTGTTGGTGTAGGAAACCAGTTTTCGCATTTGTGTTGGTGGAGGAAACCACTTTTGCACTTGTATTAGTGTGGAAAAAACACTTTTTGCACTTGTGATAGTGTTGAAAAATAACTTTTCGCACTTGTGTTAGTGTTGAAAATCCACTTTTCGCACTTGTGTTGGTGCAGGAAACCACTTTTGCACTTGTATTAGTGTGGAAAAACCACTTTTCGCACTTGTGTTAGTGAAGGAAACCACTTTTCGCACTTGTGTTGGTGCAGGAAACCACTTTTGCACTTGTATTAGTGTGGAAAAAACACTTTTTGCACTTGTGATAGTGTTGAAAAACCACTTTTCGCACTTGTGTTAGTGTTGAAAAACCACTTTTCGCACTTGTGTTGGTGCAGGAAACCACTTTTGCACTTGTATTAGTGTGGAAAAAACACTTTTTGCACTTGGGATAGTGTTGAAAAACCACTTTTCGCACTTGTGTTAGTGTTGAAAAACCACTTTTCGCACTTGTGTTGGTGCAGGAAACCACTTTTGCACTTGTATTATTGTGGAAAAAACACTTTTTGCACTTGTGATAGTGTTGAAAAACCACTTTTCGCACTTGTGTTTGTGTTGAAAAACCACTTTTTGCACGTGTTACTGTTGAAAAACCACTTTTCGCACTTGTGTTGGTGCAGGAAACCACTTTTGCATTTGTATTAGTGTGGAAAAAACACTTTTTGCACTTGTGATAGTGTTGAAAAACCACTTTTCGCACTTGTGTTAGTGTTGAAAAAGCACTTTTCGCACTTGTGTTGGTGCAGGAAACCACTTTTGCACTTGTATTAGTGTTGAAAAACCACTTTTCGCACTTGTGTTAGTGTTGAAAAACCACTTTTCGCACTTGTGTTAGTGTTGAAAAACCACTTTTCGCACTTGTGTTAGTGTTGAAAAACCACTTTTCGCACTTGTGTTGGTGCAGTGAACCACTTTTGCACTTGTATTAGTGTGGAAAAAACACTTTTTGCACTTGTATTAGTGTGGAAAAAACACTTTTTGCACTTGTATTAGTGTGGAAAACGACTTTTCGCACTTGTGTTAGTGTTGAAAATCCACTTTTCGCACTTGTGTTGGTGCAGGAAACCACTTTTGCACTTGTATTAGTGTGGAAAAACCACTTTTCGCACTTGTGTTAGTGTTGAAAAACCACTTTTGCACTTGTATTAGTGTGGAAAAACACTTTTTGCACTTGTGTTAGTGTTGAAAAACCACTTCGCACTTGTGTTAGTGAAGGAAACCACTTTTCGCACTTGTGTTGGTGCAGGAAACCACTTTTGCACTTGTATTAGTGTGGAAAAAACACTTTTTGCACTTGTGATAGTGTTGAAAACCCACTTTTTGCACTTGTGTTGGTGAAGGAAACCACTTTTGGCAATTGTATTGGTGTGGAAAAACCACTTTTTGCACTTGTGTTAGTGTGGAAAAACCACTTTTCGCACTTATGTTAGTGTTGAAAAACCACTTTTCGCACTTGTGTTAGTGTGGAAAAACCACTTTTCGCACTTGTGTTGCTGTCGGAAACCACTTTTCGCACTTGTGTTGGTGCAGGAAACCACTTTTGCACTTGTATTAGTGTGGATTAAATACTTTTTGCACTTGTGATTGTGTGGAAAAACCACTTTTCGCACTTGTGCTTGTGCAGGAAACCACTTTTGCATTTGTATTAGTGTGGAAAACCACTTTTCGCACTTGTGTTAGTGTTGAAAAACCACTTTTCGCACTTGTGTTTGTGTTGAAAAACCACTTTTCGCACTTGTGTTGGTGCAGGAAACCACTTTTGCACTTGTATTAGTGTGGAAAAACCACTTTTCGCACTTGTGTTAGTGTTGAAACCCCACTTTTTGCACTTGCATTAGTGTTGAAAAACCACTTTTCGCACTTGTGTTGGTGCAGGAAACCACTTTTGCACTTGTATTAGTGTGGAAAAACCATTTTTCGCACTTGTGTTAGTGTTGAAAAACCACTTTTCGCACTTTTGTTGGTGCAGGAAACCACTTTTGCACTTGTGATAGTGTTGAAAAACCACTTTTCACACTTGTGTTAGTGTTGAAAAACCACTTTTCGCACTTGTGCTAGTGTTGAAAAACCACTTTTCGCACTTGTGTTGGTGCAGGAAACCACTTTTGCACTTGTATTAGTTCTGGAAAAAACACTTTTTGCACTTGTTTTAGTGTGAAAAAACACTTTTCGCACTTTTGATAGTGTTGAAAAACCACTTTTCGCACTTGTATTAGTGTTGAAAAACCACTTTTCGCACTTGTGTTGGTGCAGGAAACCACTTTTGCACTTGTATTAGTGTGGAAAAACCACTTTTCGCACTTGTGTTAGTGTTGAAAAACCACTTTTCGCACTTGTGTTAGTGAAGGAAACCACTTTTCGCACTTGTGTTGGTGCAGGAAACCACTTTTGCACTTGTATTAGTGTGGAAAAAACACTTTTTGCACTTGTGATAGTGTTGAAAAACCACTTTTCGCACTTGTGTTAGTGTTGAAAAACCACTTTTCGCACTTGTGTTGGTGCAGGAAACCACTTTTGCACTTTTATTAGTGTGGAAAAAACACTTTTTGCACTTGGGATAGTGTTGAAAACCACTTTTTGCACTTGTGTTAGTGTTGAAAAACCACTTTTCGCACTTGTGTTGGTGCAGGAAACCACTTTTGCACTTGTATTATTGTGGAAAAAACACTTTTTGCACTTGTGATAGTGTTGAAAAACCACTTTTCGCACTTGTGTTTGTGTTGAAAAACCACTTTTTGCACTTGTGATAGTGTTGAAAAACCACTTTTCGCACTTGTGTTAGTGTTGAAAAACCACTTTTCGCACTTGTGATAGTGTTGAAAAACCACTTTTCGCACTTGTGATAGTGTTGAAAAGCCACTTTTCTCCCTTGTGTTGGTGCAGGAAACCACTTTTTGCACTTGTGTTAGTGTGGAAAAAGCACGTTTCGCACTTGTGTTGGTGTAGCAAACCACTTCGCACTTGTGTTGGTGGAGGAAACCACTTTTGCACTTGTATTAGTGTGGAAAAAACACTTTTTGCACTTGTGTTAGTGTTGAAAATCCACTTTTCGCACTTGTGTTGGCGCAGGAAACCACTTTTGCACTTGTATTAGTGTGGAAAAACCACTTTTCGCACTTGTGTTAGTGTTGAAAAACCACTTTTCGCACTTGTGTTAGTGAAGTAAACCACTTTTCGCACTTGTGTTGGTGCAGGAAACCACTTTTGCACTTGTATTAGTGTGGAAAAAACACTTTTTGCACTTGTGATAGTGTTGAAAAACCACTTTTCGCACTTGTGTTAGTGTTGAAAAACCACTTTTCGCACTTGTGTTGGTGCAGGAAACCACTTTTGCACTTGTATTAGTGTGGAAAAAACACTTTTTGCACTTGGGATAGTGTTGAAAACCACTTTTTGCACTTGTGTTAGTGTTGAAAAACCACTTTTCGCACTTGTGTTGGTGCAGGAAACCACTTTTGCACTTCTATTAGTGTGGAAAAAACCACTTTTCGCACTTGTGTTAGTGTTGAAAAACCACTTTTCGCACTTGTGTTAGTGTTGAAAAACCACTTTTCACACTTGTGTTGGTGCAGGAAACCACTTTTGCACTTGTATTAGTGTGGAAAAACCACTTTTCGCCCTTGTGTTAGTGTTGAAAAACCACTTATCGCACTTGTGTTGGTGCAGTAAACCACTTTTGCACTTGTATTAGTGTGGAAAAAACACTTTTTGCACTTGTATTAGTGTGGAAAAAACACTTTTTGCACTTGTATTAGTGTGGAAAAACCACTTTTCGCACTTGTGTTAGTGTTGAAAATCCACTTTTCGCACTTGTGTTGGTGCAGGAAACCACTTTTGCACTTGTATTGGTGTGGAAAACCACTTTTCGCACTTGTGTTAGTGTTGAAAAACCACTTTTCGCACTTGTGTTAGTGTTGAAAAACCACTTTGGCACTTGTATTAGTGTGGAAAAAACACTTTTTGCACTTGTGTTAGTGTTGAAAAACCACTTCGCACTTATGTTAGTGAAGGAAACCACTTTTCGCACTTGTGTTGGTGCAGGAAACCACTTTTGCACTTGTATTAGTGTGGAAAAAACACTTTTTGCACTTGTGATAGTGTTGAAAAACCACTTTTTGCACTTGTGTTAGTGTTGAAAACCCACTTTTTGCACTTGTGTTGGTGAAGGAAACCACTTTTGGCAATTGTATTGGTGTGGAAAAACCACTTTTCGCACTTATGTTAGTGTTGAAAAACCACTTTTCGCACTTGTGTTAGTGTTGAAAAACCACTTTTCGCACTTGTGTTAGTGTTGAAAAACCACTTTTCGCACTTGTGTTAGTGTTGAAAAACCACTTTACGCACTTGTGTTAGTGTTGAAAAACCACTTTTCGCACTTGTGTTGGTGCAGGAAACCACTTTTGCACTTCTATTAGTGTGGAAAAACCACTTTTCGCACTTGTGTTAGTGTTGAAAAACCACTTTTCGCACTTGTGTTGGTGCAGGAAACCACTTTTGCACTTGTATTATTGTGGAAAAAACACTTTTTGCACTTGTGATAGTGTTGAAAAACCACTTTTCGCACTTGTGTTTGTGTTGAAAAACCACTTTTTGCACTTGTGATAGTGTTGAAAAACCACTTTTCGCACTTGTGTTAGTGTTGAAAAACCACTTTTCGCACTTGTGATAGTGTTGAAAAACCACTTTTCGCACTTGTGATAGTGTTGAAAAGCCACTTTTCTCCCTTGTGTTGGTGCAGGAAACCACTTTTTGCACTTGTGTTAGTGTGGAAAAAGCACGTTTCGCACTTGTGTTGGTGTAGGAAACCACTTCGCACTTGTGTTGGTGGAGGAAACCACTTTTGCACTTGTATTAGTGTGGAAAAAACACTTTTTGCACTTGTGTTAGTGTTGAAAATCCACTTTTCGCACTTGTGTTGGCGCAGGAAACCACTTTTGCACTTGTATTAGTGTGGAAAAACCACTTTTCGCACTTGTGTTAGTGTTGAAAAACCACTTTTCGCACTTGTGTTAGTGTTGAAAAACCACTTTTCGCACTTGTGTTAGTGTTGAAAAACCACTTTTCGCACTTGTGTTGGTGCAGGAAACCACTTTTGCATTAGTGTGGAAAAACCACTTTTCGCACTTGTTTTGGTGCAGGAAACCACTTTTGCACTTGTATTAGTGTGGAAAAACCACTTTTCGCACTTGTGTTAGTGTTGAAAAACCACTTTTCGCACTTGTGTTGGTGCAGGAAACCACTTTTGCACTTGTATTAGTGTTGAAAAACCACTTTTCGCACTTGTGTTGGTGCAGGAAACCACTTTTGCACTTGTATTAGTGTGGAAAAAACACTTTTTGCACTTGGGATAGTGTTGAAAAACCACTTTTTGCACTTGTGTTACTGTTGAAAAACCACTTTTCACGCTTGTGTTGGTGGAGGAAACCACTTTTGCACTTGTATTAGTGTGGAAAAAACACTTTTTGCACTTGTGATAGTGTTGAAAAACCACTTTTGCACTTGTGTTAGTGTTGAAAAACCACTTTTCGCACTTGTGTTGGTGCAGGAAACCACTTTTGCACTTGTATTAGTGTGGAAAAAACACTTTTTGCACTTGTGATAGTGTTGAAAAACCACTTTTCGCACTTGTGTTAGTGTTGAAAAACCACTTTTCGCACTTGTGTTAGTGTTGAAAAACCACTTTTCGCACTTGTGTTAGTGTTGAAAAACCACTTTTCGCACTTGTGTTAGTGTTGAAAAACCACTTTTCGCACTTGTGATAGTGTTGAAAAACCACTTTTCGCACTTGTGTTAGTGTTGAAAAACCACTTTTCGCACTTGTGTTAGTGTTGAAAAACCACTTTTCTCCCTTGTGTTGGTGCAGGAAACCACTTTTGCACTTGTATTAGTGTGGAAAAAACACTTTTTGCACTTGTATTAGTGTGGAAAAAACACTTTTTGCACTTGTATTAGTGTGGAAAAACCACTTTTCGCACTTGTGTTAGTGTTGAAAATCCACTTTTCGCACTTGTGTTGGTGCAGGAAACCACTTTTGCACTTGTATTGGTGTGGAAAACCACTTTTCGCACTTGTGTTAGTGTTGAAAAACCACTTTTCGCACTTGTGTTAGTGTTGAAAAACCACTTTGGCACTTGTATTAGTGTGGAAAAAACACTTTTTGCACTTGTGTTAGTGTTGAAAAACCACTTCGCACTTATGTTAGTGAAGGAAACCACTTTTCGCACTTGTGTTGGTGCAGGAAACCACTTTTGCACTTGTATTAGTGTGGAAAAAACACTTTTTGCACTTGTGATAGTGTTGAAAAACCACTTTTTGCACTTGTGTTAGTGTTGAAAACCCACTTTTTGCACTTGCGTTGGTGAAGGAAACCACTTTTGGCAATTGTATTGGTGTGGAAAAACCACTTCTCGCACTTATGTTAGTGTTGAAAAACCACTTTTCACACTTGTGTTAGTGTTGAAAAACCACTTTTCGCACTTGTGTTAGTGTTGAAAAACCACTTTTCGCACTTGTGTTAGTGTTGAAAAACCACTTTACGCACTTGTGTTAGTGTTGAAAAACCACTTTTCGCACTTGTGTTGGTGCAGGAAACCACTTTTGCACTTCTATTAGTGTGGAAAAACCACTTTTCGCACTTGTGTTAGTGTTGAAAAACCACTTTTCGCACTTGTGTTGGTGCAGGAAACCACTTTTGCACTTGTATTATTGTGGAAAAAACACTTTTTGCACTTGTGATAGTGTTGAAAAACCACTTTTCGCACTTGTGTTTGTGTTGAAAATCCACTTTTTGCACTTGTGATAGTGTTGAAAAACCACTTTTCGCACTTGTGTTAGTGTTGAAAAACCACTTTTCGCACTTGTGATAGTGTTGAAAAACCACTTTTCGCACTTGTGATAGTGTTGAAAAGCCACTTTTCTCCCTTGTGTTGGTGCAGGAAACCACTTTTTGCACTTGTGTTAGTGTGGAAAAAGCACGTTTCGCACTTGTGTTGGTGTAGGAAACCACTTCGCACTTGTGTTGGTGGAGGAAACCACTTTTGCACTTGTATTAGTGTGGAAAAAACACTTTTTGCACTTGTGTTAGTGTTGAAAATCCACTTTTCGCACTTGTGTTGGCGCAGGAAACCACTTTTGCACTTGTATTAGTGTGGAAAAACCACTTTTCGCACTTGTGTTAGTGTTGAAAAACCACTTTTCGCACTTGTGTTAGTGTTGAAAAACCACTTTTCGCACTTGTGTTAGTGTTGAAAAACCACTTTTCGCACTTGTGTTGGTGCAGGAAACCACTTTTGCATTAGTGTGGAAAAACCACTTTTCGCACTTGTTTTGGTGCAGGAAACCACTTTTGCACTTGTATTAGTGTGGAAAAACCACTTTTCGCACTTGTGTTAGTGTTGAAAAACCACTTTTCGCACTTGTGTTGGTGCAGGAAACCACTTTTGCACTTGTATTAGTGTGGAAAAAACACTTTTTGCACTTGTGATAGTGTTGAAAAACCACTTTTCGCACTTGTGTTAGTGTTGAAAAACCACTTTTCGCACTTGTGTTGGTGCAGGAAACCACTTTTGCACTTGTATTAGTGTGGAAAAAACACTTTTTGCACTTGGGATAGTGTTGAAAAACCACTTTTTGCACTTGTGTTACTGTTGAAAAACCACTTTTCGCGCTTGTGTTGGTGGAGGAAACCACTTTTGCACTTGTATTAGTGTGGAAAAAACACTTTTTGCACTTGTGATAGTGTTGAAAAACCACTTTTGCACTTGTGTTAGTGTTGAAAAACCACTTTTCGCACTTGTGTTGGTGCAGGAAACCACTTTTGCACTTGTATTAGTGTGGAAAAAACACTTTTTGCACTTGTGATAGTGTTGAAAAACCACTTTTCGCACTTGTGTTAGTGTTGAAAAACCACTTTTCGCACTTGTGTTAGTGTTGAAAAACCACTTTTCGCACTTGTGTTAGTGTTGAAAAACCACTTTTCGCACTTGTGTTAGTGTTGAAAAACCACTTTTCGCACTTGTGATAGTGTTGAAAAACCACTTTTCGCACTTGTGTTAGTGTTGAAAAACCACTTTTCGCACTTGTGTTAGTGTTGAAAAACCACTTTTCTCCCTTGTGTTGGTGCAGGAAACCACTTTTTGCACTTGTGTTAGTGTGGAAAAAGCACGTTTCGCACTTGTGTTGGTGTAGGAAACCACTTTTCGCATTTGTGTTGGTGGAGGAAACCACTTTTGCACTTGTATTAGTGTGGAAAAACACTTTTTGCACTTGTGATAGTGTTGAAAAACAACTTTTCGCACTTGTGTTAGTGTTGAAAATCCACTTTTCGCACTTGTGTTGGTGCAGGAAACCACTTTTGCACTTGTATTAGTGTGGAAAAACCACTTTTCGCACTTGTGTTAGTGTTGAAAAACCACTTTTCGCACTTGTGTTAGTGAAGGAAACCACTTTTCGCACTTGTGTTGGTGCAGGAAACCACTTTTGCACTTGTATTAGTGTGGAAAAAACACTTTTTGCACTTGTGATAGTGTTGAAAAACCACTTTTCGCACTTGTGTTAGTGTTGAAAAACCACTTTTCGCACTTGTGTTGGTGCAGGAAACCACTTTTGCACTTGTATTAGTGTGGAAAAAACACTTTTTGCACTTGGGATAGTGTTGAAAAACCACTTTTCGCACTTGTGTTAGTGTTGAAAAACCACTTTTCGCACTTGTGTTGGTGCAGGAAACCACTTTTGCACTTGTATTATTGTGGAAAAAACACTTTTTGCACTTGTGATAGTGTTGAAAAACCGCTTTTCGCACTTGTGTTTGTGTTGAAAAACCACTTTTTGCACGTGTTACTGTTGAAAAATCACTTTTCGCACTTGTGTTGGTGCAGGAAACCACTTTTGCATTTGTATTAGTGTGGAAAAACCACTTTTCGCACTTGTGTTAGTGTTGAAAAACCACTTTTCGCACTTGTGTTAGTGTTGAAAAACCACTTTTCGCACTTGTGTTAGTGTTGAAAAACCACTTTTCGCACTTGTGTTGGTGCAGTAAACCACTTTTGCACTTGTATTAGTGTGGAAAAAACACTTTTTGCACTTGTATTAGTGTGGAAAAAACACTTTTTGCACTTGTGATAGTGTTGAAAAACCACTTTTCGCACTTGTGTTAGTGTTGAAAAACCACTTTTCTCCCTTGTGTTGGTGCAGGAAACCACTTTTGCACTTGTATTAGTGTGGATTAAATACTTTTTGCACTTGTGATTGTGTGGGAAAACCACTTTTCGCACTTGTGTTAGTGTTGAAAAACCACTTTTCGCACTTGTGTTAGTGTTGAAAAACCACTTTTCTCCCTTGTGTTGGTGCAGGAAACCACTTTTTGCACTTGTGTTAGTGTGGAAAAAGCACGTTTCGCACTTGTGTTGGTGTAGGAAACCACTTTTCGCATTTGTGTTGGTGGAGGAAACCACTTTTGCACTTGTATTAGTGTGGAAAAACACTTTTTGCACTTGTGATAGTGTTGAAAAACAACTTTTCGCACTTGTGTTAGTGTTGAAAATCCACTTTTCGCACTTGTGTTGGTGCAGGAAACCACTTTTGCACTTGTATTAGTGTGGAAAAACCACTTTTCGCACTTGTGTTAGTGTTGAAAAACCACTTTTCGCACTTGTGTTAGTGAAGGAAACCACTTTTCGCACTTGTGTTGGTGCAGGAAACCACTTTTGCACTTGTATTAGTGTGGAAAAAACACTTTTTGCACTTGTGATAGTGTTGAAAAACCACTTTTCGCACTTGTGTTAGTGTTGAAAAACCACTTTTCGCACTTGTGTTGGTGCAGGAAACCACTTTTGCACTTGTATTAGTGTGGAAAAAACACTTTTTGCACTTGGGATAGTGTTGAAAAACCACTTTTCGCACTTGTGTTAGTGTTGAAAAACCACTTTTCGCACTTGTGTTGGTGCAGGAAACCACTTTTGCACTTGTATTATTGTGGAAAAAACACTTTTTGCACTTGTGATAGTGTTGAAAAACCGCTTTTCGCACTTGTGTTTGTGTTGAAAAACCACTTTTTGCACGTGTTACTGTTGAAAAATCACTTTTCGCACTTGTGTTGGTGCAGGAAACCACTTTTGCATTTGTATTAGTGTGGAAAAACCACTTTTCGCACTTGTGTTAGTGTTGAAAAACCACTTTTCGCACTTGTGTTAGTGTTGAAAAACCACTTTTCGCACTTGTGTTAGTGTTGAAAAACCACTTTTCGCACTTGTGTTGGTGCAGTAAACCACTTTTGCACTTGTATTAGTGTGGAAAAAACACTTTTTGCACTTGTATTAGTGTGGAAAAAACACTTTTTGCACTTGTGATAGTGTTGAAAAACCACTTTTCGCACTTGTGTTAGTGTTGAAAAACCACTTTTCTCCCTTGTGTTGGTGCAGGAAACCACTTTTGCACTTGTATTAGTGTGGATTAAATACTTTTTGCACTTGTGATTGTGTGGGAAAACCACTTTTCGCACTTGTGTTAGTGTTGAAAAACCACTTTTCACACTTGTGCTTGTGCAGGAAACCACTTTTGCACTTGTATTAGTGTGGAAAACCACTTTTCGCACTTGTGTTAGTGTTGAAAAACCACTTTTCGCACTTGTGTTTGTGTTGAAAAACCACTTTTCGCACTTGTGTTGGTGCAGGAAACCACTTTTGCACTTGTATTAGTGTGGAAAAACCACTTTTCGCACTTGTGTTAGTGTTGAAACCCCACTTTTTGCACTTGCGTTAGTGTTGAAAAACCACTTTTCGCACTTGTGTTCGTGCAGGAAACCACTTTTGCACTTGTATTAGTGTGGAAAAACCACTTTTCGCACTTGTGTTAGTGTTGAAAAACCACTTTTCGCACTTTTGTTGGTGCAGGAAACCACTTTTGCACTTGTGATAGTGTTGAAAAACCACTTTTCACACTTGTGTTAGTGTTGAAAAACCACTTTTCGCACTTGTGCTAGTGTTGAAAAACCACTTTTCGCACTTGTGTTGGTGCAGGAAACCACTTTTGCACTTGTATTAGTTCTGGAAAAAACACTTTTTGCACTTGTTTTAGTGTGAAAAAACACTTTTCGCACTTGTGATAGTGTTGAAAAACCACTTTTCGCACTTGTGTTAGTGTTGAAAAACCACTTTTCGCACTTGTGTTGGTGCAGGAAACCACTTTTGCACTTGTATTAGTGTGGAAAAACCACTTTTCGCACTTGTGTTAGTGTTGAAAAACCACTTTTCGCACTTGTGTTAGTGAAGGAAACCACTTTTCGCACTTGTGTTGGTGCAGGAAACCACTTTTGCACTTGTATTAGTGTGGAAAAACACTTTTTGCACTTGTGATAGTGTTGAAAAACAACTTTTCGCACTTGTGTTAGTGTTGAAAATCCACTTTTCGCACTTGTGTTGGTGCAGGAAACCACTTTTGCACTTGTATTAGTGTGGAAAAACCACTTTTCGCACTTGTGTTAGTGTTGAAAAACCACTTTTCGCACTTGTGTTAGTGAAGGAAACCACTTTTCGCACTTGTGTTGGTGCAGGAAACCACTTTTGCACTTGTATTAGTGTGGAAAAAACACTTTTTGCACTTGTGATAGTGTTGAAAAACCACTTTTCGCACTTGTGTTAGTGTTGAAAAACCACTTTTCGCACTTGTGTTGGTGCAGGAAACCACTTTTGCACTTGTATTAGTGTGGAAAAAACACTTTTTGCACTTGGGATAGTGTTGAAAAACCACTTTTCGCACTTGTGTTAGTGTTGAAAAACCACTTTTCGCACTTGTGTTGGTGCAGGAAACCACTTTTGCACTTGTATTATTGTGGAAAAAACACTTTTTGCACTTGTGATAGTGTTGAAAAACCGCTTTTCGCACTTGTGTTTGTGTTGAAAAACCACTTTTTGCACGTGTTACTGTTGAAAAATCACTTTTCGCACTTGTGTTGGTGCAGGAAACCACTTTTGCATTTGTATTAGTGTGGAAAAACCACTTTTCGCACTTGTGTTAGTGTTGAAAAACCACTTTTCGCACTTGTGTTAGTGTTGAAAAACCACTTTTCGCACTTGTGTTAGTGTTGAAAAACCACTTTTCGCACTTGTGTTGGTGCAGTAAACCACTTTTGCACTTGTATTAGTGTGGAAAAACCACTTTTCGCACTTGTGTTAGTGTTGAAACCCCACTTTTTGCACTTGCGTTAGTGTTGAAAAACCACTTTTCGCACTTGTGTTCGTGCAGGAAACCACTTTTGCACTTGTATTAGTGTGGAAAAACCACTTTTCGCACTTGTGTTAGTGTTGAAAAACCACTTTTCGCACTTTTGTTGGTGCAGGAAACCACTTTTGCACTTGTGATAGTGTTGAAAAACCACTTTTCACACTTGTGTTATTGTTGAAAAACCACTTTTCGCACTTGTGCTAGTGTTGAAAAACCACTTTTCGCACTTGTGTTGGTGCAGGAAACCACTTTTGCACTTGTATTAGTTCTGGAAAAAACACTTTTTGCACTTGTTTTAGTGTGAAAAAACACTTTTCGCACTTGTGATAGTGTTGAAAAACCACTTTTCGCACTTGTGTTAGTGTTGAAAAACCACTTTTCGCACTTGTGTTGGTGCAGGAAACCACTTTTGCACTTGTATTAGTGTGGAAAAACCACTTTTCGCACTTGTGTTAGTGTTGAAAAACCACTTTTCGCACTTGTGTTAGTGAAGGAAACCACTTTTCGCACTTGTGTTGGTGCAGGAAACCACTTTTGCACTTGTATTAGTGTGCAAAAAACACTTTTTGCACTTGTGATAGTGTTGAAAAAACACTTTTTGCACTTGTGATAGTGTTGAAAAACCACTTTTCGCACTTGTGTTAGTGTTGAAAAACCACTTTTCGCACTTGTGTTGGTGCAGGAAACCACTTTTGCACTTGTATTAGTGTGGAAAAAACACTTTTTGCACTTGGGATAGTGTTGAAAAACCACTTTTTGCACTTGTGTTAGTGTTGAAAAACCACTTTTCGCACTTGTGTTGGTGCAGGAAACCACTTTTGCACTTGTATTATTGTGGAAAAAACACTTTTTGCACTTGTGATAGTGTTGAAAAACCACTTTTCGCACTTGTGTTTGTGTTGAAAAACCACTTTTTGCACTTGTGTTACTGTTGAAAAACCACTTTTCGCACTTGTGTTGGTGCAGGAAACCACTTTTGCATTTGTATTAGTGTGGAAAAAACACTTTTTGCACTTGTGATAGTGTTGAAAAACCACTTTTCGCACTTGTGTTAGTGTTGAAAAACCACTTTTCGCACTTGTGTTGGTGCAGGAAACCACTTTTGCACTTGTATTATTGTGGAAAAAACACTTTTTGCACTTGTGATAGTGTTGAAAAACCACTTTTCGCACTTGTGTTAGTGTTGAAAAACCACTTTTCGCACTTGTGATAGTGTTGAAAAACCACTTTTCGCACTTGTGATAGTGTTGAAAAGCCACTTTTCTCCCTTGTGTTGGTGCAGGAAACCACTTTTTGCACTTGTGTTAGTGTGGAAAAAGCACGTTTCGCACTTGTGTTGGTGTAGGAAACCACTTCGCACTTGTGTTGGTGGAGGAAACCACTTTTGCACTTGTATTAGTGTGGAAAAAACACTTTTTGCACTTGTGTTAGTGTTGAAAATCCACTTTTCGCACTTCTGTTGGCGCAGGAAACCACTTTTGCACTTGTATTAGTGTGGAAAAACCACTTTTCGCACTTGTGTTAGTGTTGAAAAACCACTTTTCGCACTTGTGTTAGTGAAGTAAACCACTTTTCGCACTTGTGTTGGTGCAGGAAACCACTTTTGCACTTGTATTAGTGTGGAAAAAACACTTTTTGCACTTGTGATAGTGTTGAAAAACCACTTTTCGCACTTGTGTTAGTGTTGAAAAACCACTTTTCGCACTTGTGTTGGTGCAGGAAACCACTTTTGCACTTGTATTAGTGTGGAAAAAACACTTTTTGCACTTGGGATAGTGTTGAAAACCACTTTTTGCACTTGTGTTAGTGTTGAAAAACCACTTTTCGCACTAGTGTTGGTGCAGGAAACCACTTTTGCACTTCTATTAGTGTGGAAAAAACCACTTTTCGCACTTGTGTTAGTGTTGAAAAACCACTTTTCGCACTTGTGTTAGTGTTGAAAAACCACTTTTCGCACTTGTGTTGGTGCAGGAAACCACTTTTGCACTTGTATTAGTGTGGAAAAACCACTTTTCGCCCTTGTGTTAGTGTTGAAAAACCACTTATCGCACTTGTGTTGGTGCAGTAAACCACTTTTGCACTTGTATTAGTGTGGAAAAAACACTTTTTGCACTTGTATTAGTGTGGAAAAAACACTTTTTGCACTTGTATTAGTGTGGAAAAACCACTTTTCGCACTTGTGTTAGTGTTGAAAATCCACTTTTCGCACTTGTGTTGGTGCAGGAAACCACTTTTGCACTTGTATTGGTGTGGAAAACCACTTTTCGCACTTGTGTTAGTGTTGAAAAACCACTTTTCGCACTTGTGTTAGTGTGGAAAAAACACTTTTTGCACTTGTGTTAGTGTTGAAAAACCACTTCGCACTTATGTTAGTGAAGGAAACCACTTTTCGCACTTGTGTTGGTGCAGGAAACCACTTTTGCACTTGTATTAGTGTGGAAAAAACACTTTTTGCACTTGTGATAGTGTTGAAAAACCACTTTTGCACTTCTATTAGTGTGGAAAAACCACTTTTCGCACTTGTGTTAGTGTTGAAAAACCACTTTTCGCACTTGTGTTGGTGCAGGAAAACACTTTTGCACTTGTATTAGTGTGGAAAAACCACTTTTCGCACTTGTGTTAGTGTTGAAAAACCACTTTTCGCACTTGTGTTAGTGTTGAAAAACCACTTTTCGCACTTGTGTTAGTGTTGAAAAACCACTTTTCGCACTTGTGTTGGTGCAGGAAACCACTTTTGCATTAGTGTGGAAAAACCACTTTTCGCACTTGTTTTGGTGCAGGAAACCACTTTTGCACTTGTATTAGTGTGGAAAAACCACTTTTCGCACTTGTGTTAGTGTTGAAAAACCACTTTTCGCACTTGTGTTGGTGCAGGAAACCACTTTTGCACTTGTATTAGTGTGGAAAAAACACTTTTTGCACTTGTGATAGTGTTGAAAAACCACTTTTCGCACTTGTGTTAGTGTTGAAAAACCACTTTTCGCACTTGTGTTGGTGCAGGAAACCACTTTTGCACTTGTATTAGTGTGGAAAAAACACTTTTTGCACTTGGGATAGTGTTGAAAAACCACTTTTTGCACTTGTGTTACTGTTGAAAAACCACTTTTCGCGCTTGTGTTGGTGGAGGAAACCACTTTTGCACTTGTGTTAGTGTGGAAAAAACACTTTTTGCACTTGTGATAGTGTTGAAAAACCACTTTTGCACTTGTGTTAGTGTTGAAAAACCACTTTTCGCACTTGTGTTGGTGCAGGAAACCACTTTTGCACTTGTATTAGTGTGGAAAAAACACTTTTTGCACTTGTGATAGTGTTGAAAAACCACTTTTCGCACTTGTGTTAGTGTTGAAAAACCACTTTTCGCACTTGTGTTAGTGTTGAAAAACCACTTTTCGCACTTGTGTTAGTGTTGAAAAACCACTTTTCGCACTTGTGTTAGTGTTGAAAAACCACTTTTCGCACTTGTGATAGTGTTGAAAAACCACTTTTCGCACTTGGGTTAGTGTTGAAAAACCACTTTTCGCACTTGTGTTAGTGTTGAAAAACCACTTTTCTCCCTTGTGTTGGTGCAGGAAACCACTTTTTGCACTTGTGTTAGTGTGGAAAAAGCACGTTTCGCACTTGTGTTGGTGTAGGAAACCACTTTTCGCATTTGTGTTGGTGGAGGAAACCACTTTTGCACTTGTATTAGTGTGGAAAAACACTTTTTGCACTTGTGATAGTGTTGAAAAACAACTTTTCGCACTTGTGTTAGTGTTGAAAATCCACTTTTCGCACTTGTGTTGGTGCAGGAAACCACTTTTGCACTTGTATTAGTGTGGAAAAACCACTTTTTGCACTTGTGTTAGTGTTGAAAAACCACTTTTCGCACTTGTGTTAGTGAAGGAAACCACTTTTCGCACTTGTGTTGGTGCAGGAAACCACTTTTGCACTTGTATTAGTGTGGAAAAAACACTTTTTGCACTTGTGATAGTGTTGAAAAACCACTTTTCGCACTTGTGTTAGTGTTGAAAAACCACTTTTCGCACTTGTGTTGGTGCAGGAAACCACTTTTGCACTTGTATTAGTGTGGAAAAAACACTTTTTGCACTTGGGATAGTGTTGAAAAACCACTTTTCGCACTTGTGTTAGTGTTGAAAAACCACTTTTCGCACTTGTGTTGGTGCAGGAAACCACTTTTGCACTTGTATTATTGTGGAAAAAACACTTTTTGCACTTGTGATAGTGTTGAAAAACCGCTTTTCGCACTTGTGTTTGTGTTGAAAAACCACTTTTTGCACGTGTTACTGTTGAAAAATCACTTTTCGCACTTGTGTTGGTGCAGGAAACCACTTTTGCATTTGTATTAGTGTGGAAAAACCACTTTTCGCACTTGTGTTAGTGTTGAAAAACCACTTTTCGCACTTGTGTTAGTGTTGAAAAACCACTTTTCGCACTTGTGTTAGTGTTGAAAAACCACTTTTCGCACTTGTGTTGGTGCAGTAAACCACTTTTGCACTTGTATTGGTGTGGAAAAAACACTTTTTGCACTTGTATTAGTGTGGAAAAAACACTTTTTGCAGTTGTGATAGTGTTGAAAAACCACTTTTCGCACTTGTGTTAGTGTTGAAAAACCACTTTTCTCCCTTGTGTTGGTGCAGGAAACCACTTTTGCACTTGTATTAGTGTGGAAAACCACTTTTCGCACTTGTGTTAGTGTTGAAAAACCACTTTTCGCACTTGTGTTTGTGTTGAAAAACCACTTTTCGCACTTGTGCTTGTGCAGGAAACCACTTTTGCACTTGTATTAGTGTGGAAAACCACTTTTCGCACTTGTGTTAGTGTTGAAAAACCACTTTTCGCACTTGTGTTTGTGTTGAAAAACCACTTTTCGCACTTGTGTTGGTGCAGGAAACCACTTTTGCACTTGTATTAGTGTGGAAAAACCACTTTTCGCACTTGTGTTAGTGTTGAAACCCCACTTTTTGCACTTGCGTTAGTGTTGAAAAACCACTTTTCGCACTTGTGTTCGTGCAGGAAACCACTTTTGCACTTGTATTAGTGTGGAAAAACCACTTTTCGCACTTGTGTTAGTGTTGAAAAACCACTTTTCGCACTTTTGTTGGTGCAGGAAACCACTTTTGCACTTGTGATAGTGTTGAAAAACCACTTTTCACACTTGTGTTAGTGTTGAAAAACCACTTTTCGCACTTGTGCTAGTGTTGAAAAACCACTTTTCGCACTTGTGTTGGTGCAGGAAACCACTTTTGCACTTGTATTAGTTCTGGAAAAAACACTTTTTGCACTTGTTTTAGTGTGAAAAAACACTTTTCGCACTTGTGATAGTGTTGAAAAACCACTTTTCGCACTTGTGTTAGTGTTGAAAAACCACTTTTCGCACTTGTGTTGGTGCAGGAAACCACTTTTGCACTTGTATTAGTGTGGAAAAACCACTTTTCGCACTTGTGTTAGTGTTGAAAAACCACTTTTCGCACTTGTGTTAGTGAAGGAAACCACTTTTCGCACTTGTGTTGGTGCAGGAAACCACTTTTGCACTTGTATTAGTGTGCAAAAAACACTTTTTGCACTTGTGATAGTGTTGAAAAACCACTTTTCGCACTTGTGTTAGTGTTGAAAAACCACTTTTCGCACTTGTGTTGGTGCAGGAAACCACTTTTGCACTTGTATTAGTGTGGAAAAAACACTTTTTGCACTTGGGATAGTGTTGAAAAACCACTTTTTGCACTTCTGTTAGTGTTGAAAAACCACTTTTCGCACTTGTGTTGGTGCAGGAAACCACTTTTGCACTTGTATTATTGTGGAAAAAACACTTTTTGCACTTGTGATAGTGTTGAAAAACCACTTTTCGCACTTGTGTTTGTGTTGAAAAACCACTTTTTGCACTTGTGTTACTGTTGAAAAACCACTTTTCGCACTTGTGTTGGTGCAGGAAACCACTTTTGCATTTGTATTAGTGTGGAAAAAACACTTTTTGCACTTGTGATAGTGTTGAAAAACCACTTTTCGCACTTGTGTTAGTGTTGAAAAACCACTTTTCGCACTTGTGTTGGTGCAGGAAACCACTTTTGCACTTGTATTATTGTGGAAAAAACACTTTTTGCACTTGTGATAGTGTTGAAAAACCACTTTTCGCACTTGTGTTAGTGTTGAAAAACCACTTTTCGCACTTGTGATAGTGTTGAAAAACCACTTTTCGCACTTGTGATAGTGTTGAAAAGCCACTTTTCTCCCTTGTGTTGGTGCAGGAAACCACTTTTTGCACTTGTGTTAGTGTGGAAAAAGCACGTTTCGCACTTGTGTTGGTGTAGGAAACCACTTCGCACTTGTGTTGGTGGAGGAAACCACTTTTGCACTTGTATTAGTGTGGAAAAAACACTTTTTGCACTTGTGTTAGTGTTGAAAATCCACTTTTCGCACTTGTGTTGGCGCAGGAAACCACTTTTGCACTTGTATTAGTGTGGAAAAACCACTTTTCGCACTTGTGTTAGTGTTGAAAAACCACTTTTCGCACTTGTGTTAGTGAAGTAAACCACTTTTCGCACTTGTGTTGGTGCAGGAAACCACTTTTGCACTTGTATTAGTGTGGAAAAAACACTTTTTGCACTTGTGATAGTGTTGAAAAACCACTTTTCGCACTTGTGTTAGTGTTGAAAAACCACTTTTCGCACTTGTGTTGGTGCAGGAAACCACTTTTGCACTTGTATTAGTGTGGAAAAAACACTTTTTGCACTTGGGATAGTGTTGAAAACCACTTTTTGCACTTGTGTTAGTGTTGAAAAACCACTTTTCGCACTTGTGTTGGTGCAGGAAACCACTTTTGCACTTCTATTAGTGTGGAAAAAACCACTTTTCGCACTTGTGTTAGTGTTGAAAAACCACTTTTCGCACTTGTGTTAGTGTTGAAAAACCACTTTTCGCACTTGTGTTGGTGCAGGAAACCACTTTTGCACTTGTATTAGTGTGGAAAAACCACTTTTCGCCCTTGTGTTAGTGTTGAAAAACCACTTATCGCACTTGTGTTGGTGCAGTAAACCACTTTTGCACTTGTATTAGTGTGGAAAAAACACTTTTTGCACTTGTATTAGTGTGGAAAAAACACTTTTTGCACTTGTATTAGTGTGGAAAAACCACTTTTCGCACTTGTGTTAGTGTTGAAAATCCACTTTTCGCACTTGTGTTGGTGCAGGAAACCACTTTTGCACTTGTATTGGTGTGGAAAACCACTTTTCGCACTTGTGTTAGTGTTGAAAAACCACTTTTCGCACTTGTGTTAGTGTGGAAAAAACACTTTTTGCACTTGTGTTAGTGTTGAAAAACCACTTCGCACTTATGTTAGTGAAGGAAACCACTTTTCGCACTTGTGTTGGTGCAGGAAACCACTTTTGCACTTGTATTAGTGTGGAAAAAACACTTTTTGCACTTGTGATAGTGTTGAAAAACCACTTTTGCACTTCTATTAGTGTGGAAAAACCACTTTTCGCACTTGTGTTAGTGTTGAAAAACCACTTTTCGCACTTGTGTTGGTGCAGGAAAACACTTTTGCACTTGTATTAGTGTGGAAAAACCACTTTTCGCACTTGTGTTAGTGTTGAAAAACCACTTTTCGCACTTGTGTTAGTGTTGAAAAACCACTTTTCGCACTTGTGTTAGTGTTGAAAAACCACTTTTCGCACTTGTGTTGGTGCAGGAAACCACTTTTGCATTAGTGTGGAAAAACCACTTTTCGCACTTGTTTTGGTGCAGGAAACCACTTTTGCACTTGTATTAGTGTGGAAAAACCACTTTTCGCACTTGTGTTAGTGTTGAAAAACCACTTTTCGCACTTGTGTTGGTGCAGGAAACCACTTTTGCACTTGTATTAGTGTGGAAAAAACACTTTTTGCACTTGTGATAGTGTTGAAAAACCACTTTTCGCACTTGTGTTAGTGTTGAAAAACCACTTTTCGCACTTGTGTTGGTGCAGGAAACCACTTTTGCACTTGTATTAGTGTGGAAAAAACACTTTTTGCACTTGGGATAGTGTTGAAAAACCACTTTTTGCACTTGTGTTACTGTTGAAAAACCACTTTTCGCGCTTGTGTTGGTGGAGGAAACCACTTTTGCACTTGTGTTAGTGTGGAAAAAACACTTTTTGCACTTGTGATAGTGTTGAAAAACCACTTTTGCACTTGTGTTAGTGTTGAAAAACCACTTTTCGCACTTGTGTTGGTGCAGGAAACCACTTTTGCACTTGTATTAGTGTGGAAAAAACACTTTTTGCACTTGTGATAGTGTTGAAAAACCACTTTTCGCACTTGTGTTAGTGTTGAAAAACCACTTTTCGCACTTGTGTTAGTGTTGAAAAACCACTTTTCGCACTTGTGTTAGTGTTGAAAAACCACTTTTCGCACTTGTGTTAGTGTTGAAAAACCACTTTTCGCACTTGTGATAGTGTTGAAAAACCACTTTTCGCACTTGGGTTAGTGTTGAAAAACCACTTTTCGCACTTGTGTTAGTGTTGAAAAACCACTTTTCTCCCTTGTGTTGGTGCAGGAAACCACTTTTTGCACTTGTGTTAGTGTGGAAAAAGCACGTTTCGCACTTGTGTTGGTGTAGGAAACCACTTTTCGCATTTGTGTTGGTGGAGGAAACCACTTTTGCACTTGTATTAGTGTGGAAAAACACTTTTTGCACTTGTGATAGTGTTGAAAAACAACTTTTCGCACTTGTGTTAGTGTTGAAAATCCACTTTTCGCACTTGTGTTGGTGCAGGAAACCACTTTTGCACTTGTATTAGTGTGGAAAAACCACTTTTTGCACTTGTGTTAGTGTTGAAAAACCACTTTTCGCACTTGTGTTAGTGAAGGAAACCACTTTTCGCACTTGTGTTGGTGCAGGAAACCACTTTTGCACTTGTATTAGTGTGGAAAAAACACTTTTTGCACTTGTGATAGTGTTGAAAAACCACTTTTCGCACTTGTGTTAGTGTTGAAAAACCACTTTTCGCACTTGTGTTGGTGCAGGAAACCACTTTTGCACTTGTATTAGTGTGGAAAAAACACTTTTTGCACTTGGGATAGTGTTGAAAAACCACTTTTCGCACTTGTGTTAGTGTTGAAAAACCACTTTTCGCACTTGTGTTGGTGCAGGAAACCACTTTTGCACTTGTATTATTGTGGAAAAAACACTTTTTGCACTTGTGATAGTGTTGAAAAACCGCTTTTCGCACTTGTGTTTGTGTTGAAAAACCACTTTTTGCACGTGTTACTGTTGAAAAATCACTTTTCGCACTTGTGTTGGTGCAGGAAACCACTTTTGCATTTGTATTAGTGTGGAAAAACCACTTTTCGCACTTGTGTTAGTGTTGAAAAACCACTTTTCGCACTTGTGTTAGTGTTGAAAAACCACTTTTCGCACTTGTGTTAGTGTTGAAAAACCACTTTTCGCACTTGTGTTGGTGCAGTAAACCACTTTTGCACTTGTATTGGTGTGGAAAAAACACTTTTTGCACTTGTATTAGTGTGGAAAAAACACTTTTTGCAGTTGTGATAGTGTTGAAAAACCACTTTTCGCACTTGTGTTAGTGTTGAAAAACCACTTTTCTCCCTTGTGTTGGTGCAGGAAACCACTTTTGCACTTGTATTAGTGTGGAAAACCACTTTTCGCACTTGTGTTAGTGTTGAAAAACCACTTTTCGCACTTGTGTTTGTGTTGAAAAACCACTTTTCGCACTTGTGCTTGTGCAGGAAACCACTTTTGCACTTGTATTAGTGTGGAAAACCACTTTTCGCACTTGTGTTAGTGTTGAAAAACCACTTTTCGCACTTGTGTTTGTGTTGAAAAACCACTTTTCGCACTTGTGTTGGTGCAGGAAACCACTTTTGCACTTGTATTAGTGTGGAAAAACCACTTTTCGCACTTGTGTTAGTGTTGAAACCCCACTTTTTGCACTTGCGTTAGTGTTGAAAAACCACTTTTCGCACTTGTGTTCGTGCAGGAAACCACTTTTGCACTTGTATTAGTGTGGAAAAACCACTTTTCGCACTTGTGTTAGTGTTGAAAAACCACTTTTCGCACTTTTGTTGGTGCAGGAAACCACTTTTGCACTTGTGATAGTGTTGAAAAACCACTTTTCACACTTGTGTTAGTGTTGAAAAACCACTTTTCGCACTTGTGCTAGTGTTGAAAAACCACTTTTCGCACTTGTGTTGGTGCAGGAAACCACTTTTGCACTTGTATTAGTTCTGGAAAAAACACTTTTTGCACTTGTTTTAGTGTGAAAAAACACTTTTCGCACTTGTGATAGTGTTGAAAAACCACTTTTCGCACTTGTGTTAGTGTTGAAAAACCACTTTTCGCACTTGTGTTGGTGCAGGAAACCACTTTTGCACTTGTATTAGTGTGGAAAAACCACTTTTCGCACTTGTGTTAGTGTTGAAAAACCACTTTTCGCACTTGTGTTAGTGAAGGAAACCACTTTTCGCACTTGTGTTGGTGCAGGAAACCACTTTTGCACTTGTATTAGTGTGCAAAAAACACTTTTTGCACTTGTGATAGTGTTGAAAAACCACTTTTCGCACTTGTGTTAGTGTTGAAAAACCACTTTTCGCACTTGTGTTGGTGCAGGAAACCACTTTTGCACTTGTATTAGTGTGGAAAAAACACTTTTTGCACTTGGGATAGTGTTGAAAAACCACTTTTTGCACTTCTGTTAGTGTTGAAAAACCACTTTTCGCACTTGTGTTGGTGCAGGAAACCACTTTTGCACTTGTATTATTGTGGAAAAAACACTTTTTGCACTTGTGATAGTGTTGAAAAACCACTTTTCGCACTTGTGTTTGTGTTGAAAAACCACTTTTTGCACTTGTGTTACTGTTGAAAAACCACTTTTCGCACTTGTGTTGGTGCAGGAAACCACTTTTGCATTTGTATTAGTGTGGAAAAAACACTTTTTGCACTTGTGATAGTGTTGAAAAACCACTTTTCGCACTTGTGTTAGTGTTGAAAAACCACTTTTCGCACTTGTGTTGGTGCAGGAAACCACTTTTGCACTTGTATTATTGTGGAAAAAACACTTTTTGCACTTGTGATAGTGTTGAAAAACCACTTTTCGCACTTGTGTTAGTGTTGAAAAACCACTTTTCGCACTTGTGATAGTGTTGAAAAACCACTTTTCGCACTTGTGATAGTGTTGAAAAGCCACTTTTCTCCCTTGTGTTGGTGCAGGAAACCACTTTTTGCACTTGTGTTAGTGTGGAAAAAGCACGTTTCGCACTTGTGTTGGTGTAGGAAACCACTTCGCACTTGTGTTGGTGGAGGAAACCACTTTTGCACTTGTATTAGTGTGGAAAAAACACTTTTTGCACTTGTGTTAGTGTTGAAAATCCACTTTTCGCACTTGTGTTGGCGCAGGAAACCACTTTTGCACTTGTATTAGTGTGGAAAAACCACTTTTCGCACTTGTGTTAGTGTTGAAAAACCACTTTTCGCACTTGTGTTAGTGAAGTAAACCACTTTTCGCACTTGTGTTGGTGCAGGAAACCACTTTTGCACTTGTATTAGTGTGGAAAAAACACTTTTTGCACTTGTGATAGTGTTGAAAAACCACTTTTCGCACTTGTGTTAGTGTTGAAAAACCACTTTTCGCACTTGTGTTGGTGCAGGAAACCACTTTTGCACTTGTATTAGTGTGGAAAAAACACTTTTTGCACTTGGGATAGTGTTGAAAACCACTTTTTGCACTTGTGTTAGTGTTGAAAAACCACTTTTCGCACTTGTGTTGGTGCAGGAAACCACTTTTGCACTTCTATTAGTGTGGAAAAAACCACTTTTCGCACTTGTGTTAGTGTTGAAAAACCACTTTTCGCACTTGTGTTAGTGTTGAAAAACCACTTTTCGCACTTGTGTTGGTGCAGGAAACCACTTTTGCACTTGTATTAGTGTGGAAAAACCACTTTTCGCCCTTGTGTTAGTGTTGAAAAACCACTTATCGCACTTGTGTTGGTGCAGTAAACCACTTTTGCACTTGTATTAGTGTGGAAAAAACACTTTTTGCACTTGTATTAGTGTGGAAAAAACACTTTTTGCACTTGTATTAGTGTGGAAAAACCACTTTTCGCACTTGTGTTAGTGTTGAAAATCCACTTTTCGCACTTGTGTTGGTGCAGGAAACCACTTTTGCACTTGTATTGGTGTGGAAAACCACTTTTCGCACTTGCGTTAGTGTTGAAAAACCACTTTTCGCACTTGTGTTAGTGTTGAAAAACCACTTTTGCACTTTATTAGTGTGGAAAAAACACTTTTTGCACTTGTGTTAGTGTTGAAAAACCACTTCGCACTTATGTTAGTGAAGGAAACCACTTTTCGCACTTGTGTTGGTGCAGGAAACCACTTTTGCACTTGTATTAGTGTGGAAAAAACACTTTTTGCACTTGTGATAGTGTTGAAAAACCACTTTTCGCACTTGTGTTAGTGTTGAAAAACCACTTTTCGCACTTGTGTTAGTGTTGAAAAACCACTTTACGCACTTGTGTTAGTGTTGAAAAACCACTTTTCGCACTTGTGTTGGTGCAGGAAACCACTTTTGCACTTCTATTAGTGTGGAAAAACCACTTTTCGCACTTGTGTTAGTGTTGAAAAACCACTTTTCGCACTTGTGTTGGTGCAGGAAAACACTTTTGCACTTGTATTAGTGTGGAAAAACCACTTTTCGCACTTGTGTTAGTGTTGAAAAACCACTTTTCGCACTTGTGTTAGTGTTGAAAAACCACTTTTCGCACTTGTGTTAGTGTTGAAAAACCACTTTTCGCACTTGTGTTGGTGCAGGAAACCACTTTTGCATTAGTGTGGAAAAACCACTTTTCGCACTTGTTTTGGTGCAGGAAACCACTTTTGCACTTGTATTAGTGTGGAAAAACCACTTTTCGCACTTGTGTTAGTGTTGAAAAACCACTTTTCGCACTTGTGTTGGTGCAGGAAACCACTTTTGCACTTGTATTAGTGTGGAAAAAACACTTTTTGCACTTGTGATAGTGTTGAAAAACCACTTTTCGCACTTGTGTTAGTGTTGAAAAACCACTTTTCGCACTTGTGTTGGTGCAGGAAACCACTTTTGCACTTGTATTAGTGTGGAAAAAACACTTTTTGCACTTGGGATAGTGTTGAAAAACCACTTTTTGCACTTGTGTTACTGTTGAAAAACCACTTTTCGCGCTTGTGTTGGTGGAGGAAACCACTTTTGCACTTGTATTAGTGTGGAAAAAACACTTTTTGCACTTGTGATAGTGTTGAAAAACCACTTTTGCACTTGTGTTAGTGTTGAAAAACCACTTTTCGCACTTGTGTTGGTGCAGGAAACCACTTTTGCACTTGTATTAGTGTGGAAAAAACACTTTTTGCACTTGTGATAGTGTTGAAAAACCACTTTTCGCACTTGTGTTAGTGTTGAAAAACCACTTTTCGCACTTGTGTTAGTGTTGAAAAACCACTTTTCGCACTTGTGTTAGTGTTGAAAAACCACTTTTCGCACTTGTGTTAGTGTTGAAAAACCACTTTTCGCACTTGTGATAGTGTTGAAAAACCACTTTTCGCACTTGTGTTAGTGTTGAAAAACCACTTTTTGCACTTGTGTTAGTGTTGAAAAACCACTTTTCTCCCTTGTGTTGGTGCAGGAAACCACTTTTTGCACTTGTGTTAGTGTGGAAACAGCACGTTTCGCACTTGTGTTGGTGTAGGAAACCACTTTTCGCATTTGTGTTGGTGGAGGAAACCACTTTTGCACTTGTATTAGTGTGGAAAAAACACTTTTTGCACTTGTGATAGTGTTGAAAAACAACTTTTCGCACTTGTGTTAGTGTTGAAAATCCACTTTTCGCACTTGTGTTGGTGCAGGAAACCACTTTTGCACTTGTATTAGTGTGGAAAAACCACTTTTCGCACTTGTGTTAGTGTTGAAAAACCACTTTTCGCACTTGTGTTAGTGAAGGAAACCACTTTTCGCACTTGTGTTGGTGCAGGAAACCACTTTTGCACTTGTATTAGTGTGGAAAAAACACTTTTTGCACTTGTGATAGTGTTGAAAAACCACTTTTCGCACTTGTGTTAGTGTTGAAAAACCACTTTTCGCACTTGTGTTGGTGCAGGAAACCACTTTTGCACTTGTATTAGTGTGGAAAAAACACTTTTTGCACTTGGGATAGTGTTGAAAAACCACTTTTCGCACTTGTGTTAGTGTTGAAAAACCACTTTTCGCACTTGTGTTGGTGCAGGAAACCACTTTTGCACTTGTATTATTGTGGAAAAAACACTTTTTGCACTTGTGATAGTGTTGAAAAACCACTTTTCGCACTTGTGTTTGTGTTGAAAAACCACTTTTTGCACGTGTTACTGTTGAAAAATCACTTTTCGCACTTGTGTTGGTGCAGGAAACCACTTTTGCATTTGTATTAGTGTGGAAAAAACACTTTTTGCACTTGTGATAGTGTTGAAAAACCACTTGTCGCACTTGTGTTAGTGTTGAAAAAGCACTTTTCGCACTTGTGTTGGTGCAGGAAACCACTTTTGCACTTGTATTAGTGTTGAAAAACCACTTTTCGCACTTGTGTTAGTGTTGAAAAACCACTTTTCGCACTTGTGTTAGTGTTGAAAAACCACTTTTCGCACTTGTGTTAGTGTTGAAAAACCACTTTTCGCACTTGTGTTGGTGCAGTAAACCACTTTTGCACTTGTATTAGTGTGGAAAAAACACTTTTTGCACTTGTATTAGTGTGGAAAACGACTTTTCGCACTTGTGTTAGTGTTGAAAATCCACTTTTCGCACTTGTGTTGGTGCAGGAAACCACTTTTGCACTTGTATTAGTGTGGAAAAACCACTTTTCGCACTTGTGTTAGTGTTGAAAAACCACTTTTGCACTTGTATTAGTGTGGAAAAACACTTTTTGCACTTGTGTTAGTGTTGAAAAACCACTTCGCACTTGTGTTAGTGAAGGAAACCACTTTTCGCACTTGTGTTGGTGCAGGAAACCACTTTTGCACTTGTATTAGTGTGGAAAAAACACTTTTTGCACTTGTGATAGTGTTGAAAACCCACTTTTTGCACTTGTGTTGGTGAAGGAAACCACTTTTGGCAATTGTATTGGTGTGGAAAAACCACTTTTTGCACTTGTGTTAGTGTGGAAAAACCACTTTTCGCACTTATGTTAGTGTTGAAAAACCACTTTTCGCACTTGTGTTAGTGTGGAAAAACCACTTTTCGCACTTGTGTTGCTGTCGGAAACCACATTTCGCACTTGTGTTGGTGCAGGAAACCACTTTTGCACTTGTATTAGTGTGGATTAAATACTTTTTGCACTTGTGATTGTGTGGAAAAACCACTTTTCGCACTTGTGTTAGTGTTGAAAAACCACTTTTCACACTTGTGCTTGTGCAGGAAACCACTTTTGCACTTGTATTAGTGTGGAAAACCACTTTTCGCACTTGTGTTAGTGTTGAAAAACAACTTTTCGCACTTGTGTTTGTGTTGAAAAACCACTTTTCGCACTTGTGTTGGTGCAGGAAACCACTTTTGCACTTGTATTAGTGTGGAAAAACCACTTTTCGCACTTGTGTTAGTGTTGAAACCCCACTTTTTGCACTTGCGTTAGTGTTGAAAAACCACTTTTCGCACTTGTGTTGGTGCAGGAAACCACTTTTGCACTTGTATTAGTGTGGAAAAACCACTTTTCGCACTTGTGTTAGTGTTGAAAAACCACTTTTCGCACTTTTGTTGGTGCAGGAAACCACGTTTGCACTTGTGATAGTGTTGAAAAACCACTTTTCACACTTGTGTTAGTGTTGAAAAACCACTTTTCGCACTTGTGCTGGTGTTGAAAAACCACTTTTCGCACTTGTGTTGGTGCAGGAAACCACTTTTGCACTTGTATTAGTTCTGGAAAAAACACTTTTTGCACTTGTTTTAGTGTGAAAAAACACTTTTCGCACTTGTGATAGTGTTGAAAAACCACTTTTCGCACTTGTGTTAGTGTTGAAAAACCACTTTTCGAACTTGTGTTGGTGCAGGAAACCACTTTTGCACTTGTATTAGTGTGGAAAAACCACTTTTCGCACTTGTGTTAGTGTTGAAAAACCACTTTTCGCACTTGTGTTAGTGAAGGAAACCACTTTTCGCACTTGTGTTGGTGCAGGAAACCACTTTTGCACTTGTATTAGTGTGGAAAAAACACTTTTTGCACTTGTGATAGTGTTTAAAAACCACTTTTCGCACTTGTGTTAGTGTTGAAAAACCACTTTTCGCACTTGTGTTAGTGCAGGAAACCACTTTTGCACTTGTATTAGTGTGGAAAAAACACTTTTTGCACTTGGGATAGTGTTGAAAAACCACTTTTTGCACTTGTGTTAGTGTTGAAAAACCACTTTTCGCACTTGTGTTGGTGCAGGAAACCACTTTTGCACTTGTATTATTGTGGAAAAAACACTTTTTGCACTTGTGATAGTGTTGAAAAACCACTTTTCGCACTTGTGTTTGTGTTGAAAAACCACTTTTTGCACTTGTGTTACTGTTGAAAAACCACTTTTCGCACTTGTGTTGGTGCAGGATTCCACTTTTGCATTTGTATTAGTGTGGAAAAAACACTTTTTGCACTTGTGATAGTGTTGAAAAACCACTTTTCGCACTTGTGTTAGTGTTGAAAAACCACTTTTCGCACTTGTGTTAGTGTTGAAAAACCACTTTTCGCACTTGTGTTCGTGTTGAAAAACCACTTTTCGCACTTGTGATAGTGTTGAAAAACCACTTTTCGCACTTGTGTTAGTGTTGAAAAACCACTTTTCGCACTTGTGTTAGTGTTGAAAAACCACTTTTCTCCCTTGTGTTGGTGCAGGAAACCACTTTTGCACATGTATTAGTGTGGAAAAAACACTTTTTGCACTTGTATTAGTGTGGAAAAAACACTTTTTGCACTTGTGATAGTGTTGAAAAACCACTTTTCGCACTTGTGTTAGTGTTGAAAAACCACTTTTTGCACTTGTGTTACTGTTGAAAAACCACTTTTCGCACTTGTGTTGGTGCAGGAAACCACTTTTGCGCTTGTATTAGTGTGGAAAAACACTTTTTGCACTTGTGATAGTGTTGAAAAACCACTTTTCACACTTGTTAGTGTTGAAAAACCACTTTTCGCACTTGTGTTGGTGCAGGAAACCACTTTTGCACTTGTATTAGTGTGGAAAAAACACTTTTCGCTCTTGTGTTAGTGTTGAAAAACCACTTTTCACACTTGTGTTGGTGCAGGAAACCACTTTTGCACTTCTATTAGTGTGGAAAAACCACTTTTCGCACTTGTGTTAGTGTTGAAAAACCACTTTTCGCACTTGTGTTGGTGCAGGAAAACACTTTTGCACTTGTATTAGTGTGGAAAAACCACTTTTCGCACATGTGTTATTGTTGAAAAACCACTTTTCGCACTTGTGTTAGTGTTGAAAAACCACTTTTCGCACTTGTGTTAGTGTTGAAAAACCACTTTTCGCACTTGTGTTGGTGCAGGAAACCACTTTTGCATTAGTGTGGAAAAACCACTTTTCGCACTTGTTTTGGTGCAGGAAACCACTTTTGCACTTGTATTAGTGTTGAAAAACCACTTTTTGCACTTGTGTTAGTGTTGAAAAACCACTTTTCGCACTTGTGTTGGTGCAGGAAACCACTTTTGCACTTGTATTAGTGTGGAAAAAACACTTTTTGCACTTGTGATAGTGTTGAAAAACCACTTTTCGCACTTGTGTTAGTGTTGAAAAACCACTTTTCGCACTTGTGTTGGTGCAGGAAACCACTTTTGCACTTGTATTAGTGTGGAAAAAACACTTTTTGCACTTGGGATAGTGTTGAAAAACCACTTTTCGCACTTGTGTTAGTGTTGAAAAACCACTTTTCGCACTTGTGTTGGTGCAGGAAACCACTTTTGCACTTGTATTATTGTGGAAAAAACACTTTTTGCACTTGTAATAGTGTTGAAAAACCACTTTTCGCACTTGTGTTTGTGTTGAAAAACCACTTTTTGCACTTGTGTTACTGTTGAAAAACCACTTTTCGCGCTTGTGTTGGTGCAGGAAACCACTTTTGCACTTGTATTAGTGTGGAAAAAACACTTTTTGCACTTGTGATAGTGTTGAAAAACCACTTTTGCACTTGTGTTAGTGTTGAAAAACCACTTTTCGCACTTGTGTTGGTGCAGGAAACCACTTTTGCACTTGTATTAGTGTGGAAAAAACACTTTTTGCACTTGTGATAGTGTTGAAAAACCACTTTTCGCACTTGTGTTAGTGTTGAAAAACCACTTTTCGCACTTGTGTTAGTGTTGAAAAACCACTTTTCGCACTTGTGTTAGTGTTGAAAAACCACTTTTCGCACTTGTGTTAGTGTTGAAAAACCACTTTTCGCACTTGTGTTAGTGTTGAAAAACCACTTTTCGCACTTGTGATAGTGTTGAAAAACCACTTTTCGCACTTGTGTTAGTGTTGAAAAACCACTTTTCGCACTTGTGTTAGTGTTGAAAAACCACTTTTCTCCCTTGTGTTGGTGCAGGAAACCACTTTTTGCACTTGTGTTAGTGTGGAAAAAGCACGTTTCGCACTTGTGTTGGTGTAGGAAACCACTTTTCGCATTTGTGTTGGTGGAGGAAACCACTTTTGCACTTGTATTAGTGTGGAAAAAACACTTTTTGCACTTGTGATAGTGTTGAAAAACAACTTTTCGCACTTGTGTTAGTGTTGAAAATCCACTTTTCGCACTTGTGTTGGTGCAGGAAACCACTTTTGCACTTGTATTAGTGTGGAAAAACCACTTTTCGCACTTGTGTTAGTGTTGAAACCCCACTTTTTGCACTTGCGTTAGTGTTGAAAAAACACTTTTTGCACTTGTGATAGTGTTGAAAAACAACTTTTCGCACTTGTGTTAGTGTTGAAAATCCACTTTTCGCACTTGTGTTGGTGCAGGAAACCACTTTTGCACTTGTATTAGTGTTGAAAAACCACTTTTCGCACTTTTGTTGGTGCAGGAAACCACTTTTGCACTTGTGATAGTGTTGAAAAACCACTTTTCACACTTGTGTTAGTGTTGAAAAACCACTTTTCGCACTTGTGCTAGTGTTGAAAAACCACTTTTCGCACTTGTGTTGGTGCAGGAAACCACTTTTGCACTTGTATTAGTTCTGGAAAAAACACTTTTTGCACTTGTTTTAGTGTGAAAAAACACTTTTCGCACTTGTGATAGTGTTGAAAAACCACTTTTCGCACTTGTGTTAGTGTTGAAAAACCACTTTTCGCACTTGTGTTGGTGCAGGAAACCACTTTTGCACTTGTATTAGTGTGGAAAAACCACTTTTCTCACTTGTGTTAGTGTTGAAAAACCACTTTTCGCGCTTGTGTTGGTGCAGGAAACCACTTTTGCACTTGTATTAGTGTGGAAAAAACACTTTTTGCACTTGTGATAGTGTTGAAAAACCACTTTTGCACTTGTGTTAGTGTTGAAAAACCACTTTTCACACTTGTGTTGGTGCAGGAAACCACTTTTGCACTTGTATTAGTGTGGAAAAAACACTTTTTGCACTTGTGATAGTGTTGAAAAACCACTTTTCGCACTTGTGTTAGTGTTGAAAAACCACTTTTCGCACTTGTGTTAGTGTTGAAAAACCACTTTTCGCACTTGTGATAGTGTTGAAAAACCACTTTTCGCACTTGTGTTTGTGTTGAAAAACCACTTTTTGCACTTGTGTTACTGTTGAAAAACCACTTTTCGCACTTGTGTTGGTGCAGGAAACCACTTTTGCATTTGTATTAGTGTGGAAAAAACACTTTTTGCACTTGTGATAGTGTTGAAAAACCACTTTTCGCACTTGTGTTAGTGTTGAAAAAGCACTTTTCGCACTTGTGTTGGTGCAGGAAACCACTTTTGCACTTGTATTAGTGTTGAAAAACCACTTTTCGCACTTGTGTTAGTGTTGAAAAACCACTTTTCGCACTTGTGTTAGTGTTGAAAAACCACTTTTCGCACTTGTGTTAGTGTTGAAAAACCACTTTTCGCACTTGTGTTGGTGCAGTAAACCACTTTTGCACTTGTATTAGTGTGGAAAAAACACTTTTTGCACTTGTATTAGTGTGGAAAAAACACTTTTTGCACTTGTATTAGTGTGGAAAACGACTTTTCGCACTTGTGTTAGTGTTGAAAATCCACTTTTCGCACTTGTGTTGGTGCAGGAAACCACTTTTGCACTTGTATTAGTGTGGAAAAACCACTTTTCGCACTTGTGTTAGTGTTGAAAAACCACTTTTGCACTTGTATTAGTGTGGAAAAACACTTTTTGCACTTGTGTTAGTGTTGAAAAACCACTTCGCACTTGTGTTAGTGAAGGAAACCACTTTTCGCACTTGTGTTGGTGCAGGAAACCACTTTTGCACTTGTATTAGTGTGGAAAAAACACTTTTTGCACTTGTGATAGTGTTGAAAACCCACTTTTTGCACTTGTGTTGGTGAAGGAAACCACTTTTGGCAATTGTATTGGTGTGGAAAAACCACTTTTTGCACTTGTGTCAGTGTGGAAAAACCACTTTTCGCACTTATGTTAGTGTTGAAAAACCACTTTTCGCACTTGTGTTAGTGTGGAAAAACCACTTTTCGCACTTGTGTTGCTGTCGGAAACCACTTTTCGCACTTGTGTTGGTGCAGGAAACCACTTTTGCACTTGTATTAGTGTGGATTAAATACTTTTTGCACTTGTGATTGTGTGGAAAAACCACTTTTCGCACTTGTGTTAGTGTTGAAAAACCACTTTTCACACTTGTGCTTGTGCAGGAAACCACTTTTGCACTTGTATTAGTGTGGAAAACCACTTTTCGCACTTGTGTTAGTGTTGAAAAACCACTTTTCGCACTTGTGTTTGTGTTGAAAAACCACTTTTCGCACTTGTGTTGGTGCAGGAAACCACTTTTGCACTTTTTTGTGTGGAAAAACCACTTTTCGCACTTGTGTTAGTGTTGAAACCCCACTTTTTGCACTTGCGTTAGTGTTGAAAAACCACTTTTCGCACTTGTGTTGGTGCAGGAAACCACTTTTGCACTTATATTAGTGTGGAAAAACCACTTTTCGCACTTGTGTTAGTGTTGAAAAACCACTTTTCGCACTTTTGTTGGTGCAGGAAACCACTTTTGCACTTGTGATAGTGTTGAAAAACCACTTTTCACACTTGTGTTAGTGTTGAAAAACCACTTTTCGCACTTGTGCTAGTGTTGAAAAACCACTTTTCGCACTTGTGTTGGTGCAGGAAACCACTTTTGCACTTGTATTAGTTCTGGAAAAAACACTTTTTGCACTTGTTTTAGTGTGAAAAAACACTTTTCGCACTTGTGATAGTGTTGAAAAACCACTTTTCGCACTTGTGTTAGTGTTGAAAAACCACTTTTCGCACTTGTGTTGGTGCAGGAAACCACTTTTGCACTTGTATTAGTGTGGAAAAACCACTTTTCGCACTTGTGTTAGTGTTGAAAAACCACTTTTCGCACTTGTTTTAGTGAAGGAAACCACTTTTCGCACTTGTGTTGGTGCAGGAAACCACTTTTGCACTTGTATTCGTGTGGAAAAAACACTTTTTGCACTTGTGATAGTGTTGAAAAACCACTTTTCGCACTTGTGTTAGTGTTGAAAAACCACTTTTCGCACTTGTGTTGGTGCAGGAAACCACTTTTGCACTTGTATTAGTGTGGAAAAAACACTTTTTGCACTTGTGATAGTGTTGAAAAACCACTTTTTGCACTTGTGTTAGTGTTGAAAAACCACTTTTCGCACTTGTGTTGGTGCAGGAAACCACTTTTGCACTTGTATTATTGTGGAAAAAACACTTTTTGCACTTGTGATAGTGTTGAAAAACCACTTTTTGCACTTGTGTTTGTGTTGAAAAACCACTTTTTGCACTTGTGTTACTGTTGAAAAACCACTTTTCGCACTTGTGTTGGTGCAGGAAACCACTTTTGCATTTGTATTAGTTTGGAAAAAACACTTTTTGCACTTGTGATAGTGTTGAAAAACCACTTTTCGCACTTGTGTTAGTGTTGAAAAACCACTTTTCGCACTTGTGTTAGTGTTGAAAAACCACTTTTCGCACTTGTGTTAGTGTTGAAAAACCACTTTTCGCACTTGTGATAGTGTTGAAAAACCACTTTTCGCACTTGTGTTGCTGTCGGAAACCACTTTTCGCACTTGTGTTGGTGCAGGAAACCACTTTTGCACTTGTATTAGTGTGGATTAAATACTTTTTGCACTTGTGATTGTGTGGAAAAACCACTTTTCGCACTTGTGCTTGTGCAGGAAACCACTTTTGCATTTGTATTAGTGTGGAAAACCACTTTTCGCACTTGTGTTAGTGTTGAAAAACCACTTTTCGCACTTGTGTTTGTGTTGAAAAACCACTTTTCGCACTTGTGTTGGTGCAGGAAACCACTTTGCACTTGTATTAGTGTGGAAAACCACTTTTCGCACTTGTGTTAGTGTTGAAACCCCACTTTTTGCACTTGCATTAGTGTTGAAAAACCACTTTTCGCACTTGTGTTGGTGCAGGAAACCACTTTTGCACTTGTATTGGTGTGGAAAAACCATTTTTCGCACTTGTGTTAGTGTTGAAAAACCACTTTTCGCACTTTTGTTGGTGCAGGAAACCACTTTTGCACTTGTGATAGTGTTGAAAAACCACTTTTCACACTTGTGTTAGTGTTGAAAAACCACTTTTCGCACTTGTGCTAGTGTTGAAAAACCACTTTTCGCACTTGTGTTGGTGCAGGAAACCACTTTTGCACTTGTATTAGTTCTGGAAAAAACACTTTTTGCACTTGTTTTAGTGTGAAAAAACACTTTTCGCACTTGTGATAGTGTTGAAAAACCACTTTTCGCACTTGTATTAGTGTTGAAAAACCACTTTTCGCACTTGTGTTGGTGAAGGAAACCACTTTTGCACTTGTATTAGTGTGGAAAAACCACTTTTCGCACTTGTGTTAGTGTTGAAAAACCACTTTTCGCACTTGTGTTCGTGAAGGAAACCACTTTTCGCACTTGTGTTGGTGCAGGAAACCACTTTTGCACTTGTATTAGTGTGGAAAAAACACTTTTTGCACTTGTGATAGTGTTGAAAAACCACTTTTCGCACTTGTGTTAGTGTTGAAAAACCACTTTTCGCCCTTGTGTTGGTGCAGGAAACCACTTTTGCACTTGTATTAGTGTGGAAAAAACACTTTTTGCACTTGGGATAGTGTTGAAAACCACTTTTTGCACTTGTGTTAGTGTTGAAAAACCACTTTTCGCACTTGTGTTGGTGCAGGAAACCACTTTTGCACTTGTATTATTGTGGAAAAAACACTTTTTGCACTTGTGATAGTGTTGAAAAACCACTTTTCACACTTGTGTTTGTGTTGAAAAACCACTTTTTGCACTTGTGATAGTGTTGAAAAACCACTTTTCGCACTTGTGTTAGTGTTGAAAAACCACTTTTCGCACTTGTGATAGTGTTGAAAAACCACTTTTCGCACTTGTGATAGTGTTGAAAAGCCACTTTTCTCCCTTGTGTTGGTGCAGGAAACCACTTTTTGCACTTGTGTTCGTGTGGAAAAAGCACGTTTCGCACTTGTGTTGGTGTAGGAAACCACTTCGCACTTGTGTTGGTGGAGGAAACCACTTTTGCACTTGTATTAGTGTGGAAAAAACACTTTTTGCACTTGTGTTAGTGTTGAAAATCCACTTTTCGCACTTGTGTTGGCGCAGGAAACCACTTTTGCACTTGTATTAGTGTGGAAAAACCACTTTTCGCACTTGTGTTAGTGTTGAAAAACCACTTTTCGCACTTGTGTTAGTGAAGTAAACCACTTTTCGCACTTGTGTTGGTGCAGGAAACCACTTTTGCACTTGTATTAGTGTGGAAAAAACACTTTTTGCACTTGTGATAGTGTTGAAAAACCACTTTTCGCACTTGTGTTAGTGTTAAAAAACCACTTTTCGCACTTGTGTTGGTGCAGGAAACCACTTTTGCACTTGTATTAGTGTGGAAAAAACACTTTTTGCACTTGGGATAGTGTTGAAAACCACTTTTTGCACTTGTGTTAGTGTTGAAAAACCACTTTTCGCACTTGTGTTGGTGCAGGAAACCACTTTTGCACTTCTATTAGTGTGGAAAAAACCACTTTTCGCACTTGTGTTAGTGTTGAAAAACCACTTTTCGCACTTGTGTTAGTGTTGAAAAACCACTTTTCACACTTGTGTTGGTGCAGGAAACCACTTTTGCACTTGTATTAGTGTGGAAAAACCACTTTTCGCCCTTGTGTTAGTGTTGAAAAACCACTTATCGCACTTGTGTTGGTGCAGTAAACCACTTTTGCACTTGTATTAGTGTGGAAAAAACACTTTTTGCACTTGTATTAGTGTGGAAAAAACACTTTTTGCACTTGTATTAGTGTGGAAAAACCACTTTTCGCACTTGTGTTAGTGTTGAAAATCCACTTTTCGCACTTGTGTTGGTGCAGGAAACCACTTTTGCACTTGTATTGGTGTGGAAAACCACTTTTCGCACTTGTGTTAGTGTTGAAAAACCACTTTTCGCACTTGTGTTAGTGTTGAAAAACCACTTTGGCACTTGTATTAGTGTGGAAAAAACACTTTTTGCACTTGTGTTAGTGTTGAAAAACCACTTCGCACTTATGTTAGTGAAGGAAACCACTTTTCGCACTTGTGTTGGTGCAGGAAACCACTTTTGCACTTGTATTAGTGTGGAAAAAACACTTTTTGCACTTGTGATAGTGTTGAAAAACCACTTTTTGCACTTGTGTTAGTGTTGAAAACCCACTTTTTGCACTTGTGTTGGTGAAGGAAACCACTTTTGGCAATTGTATTGGTGTGGAAAAACCACTTTTTGCACTTGTGTTAGTGTGGAAAAACCACTTTTCGCACTTATGTTAGTGTTGAAAAACCACTTTTCGCACTTGTGTTAGTGTTGAAAAACCACTTTTCGCACTTGTGTTAGTGTTGAAAAACCACTTTTCGCACTTGTGTTAGTGTTGAAAAACCACTTTACGCACTTGTGTTAGTGTTGAAAAACCACTTTTCGCACTTGTGTTGGTGCAGGAAACCACTTTTGCACTTCTATAAGTGTGGAAAAACCACTTTTCGCACTTGTGTTAGTGTTGAAAAACCACTTTTCGCACTTGTGTTGGTGCAGGAAACCACTTTTGCACTTGTATTATTGTGGAAAAAACACTTTTTGCACTTGTGATAGTGTTGAAAAACCACTTTTCGCACTTGTGTTTGTGTTGAAAAACCACTTTTTGCACTTGTGATAGTGTTGAAAAACCACTTTTCGCACTTGTGTTAGTGTTGAAAAACCACTTTTCGCACTTGTGTTAGTGAAGTAAACCACTTTTCGCACTTGTGTTGGTGCAGGAAACCACTTTTGCACTTGTATTAGTGTGGAAAAAACACTTTTTGCACTTGTGATAGTGTTGAAAAACCACTTTTCGCACTTGTGTTAGTGTTGAAAAACCACTTTTCGCACTTGTGTTGGTGCAGGAAACCACTTTTGCACTTGTATTAGTGTGGAAAAAACACTTTTTGCACTTGGGATGGTGTTGAAAACCACTTTTTGCACTTGTGTTAGTGTTGAAAAACCACTTTTCGCACTTGTGTTGGTGCAGGAAACCACTTTTGCACTTCTATTAGTGTGGAAAAAACCACTTTTCGCACTTGTGTTAGTGTTGAAAAACCACTTTTCGCACTTGTGTTAGTGTTGAAAAACCACTTTTCACACTTGTGTTGGTGCAGGAAACCACTTTTGCACTTGTATTAGTGTGGAAAAACCACTTTTCGCCCTTGTGTTAGTGTTGAAAAACCACTTATCGCACTTGTGTTGGTGCAGTAAACCACTTTTGCACTTGTATTAGTGTGGAAAAAACACTTTTTGCACTTGTATTAGTGTGGAAAAAACACTTTTTGCACTTGTATTAGTGTGGAAAAACCACTTTTCGCCCTTGTGTTAGTGTTGAAAAACCACTTATCGCACTTGTGTTGGTGCAGTAAACCACTTTTGCACTTGTATTAGTGTGGAAAAAACACTTTTTGCACTTGTATTAGTGTGGAAAAAACACTTTTTGCACTTGTATTAGTGTGGAAAAACACTTTTTGCACTTGTGTTAGTGTTGAAAAACCACTTCGCACTTGTGTTAGTGAAGGAAACCACTTTTCGCACTTGTGTTGGTGCAGGAAACCACTTTTGCACTTGTATTAGTGTGGAAAAAACACTTTTTGCACTTGTGATAGTGTTGAAAACCCACTTTTTGCACTTGTGTTGGTGAAGGAAACCACTTTTGGCAATTGTATTGGTGTGGAAAAACCACTTTTTGCACTTGTGTCAGTGTGGAAAAACCACTTTTCGCACTTATGTTAGTGTTGAAAAACCACTTTTCGCACTTGTGTTAGTGTGGAAAAACCACTTTTCGCACTTGTGTTGCTGTCGGAAACCACTTTTCGCACTTGTGTTGGTGCAGGAAACCACTTTTGCACTTGTATTAGTGTGGATTAAATACTTTTTGCACTTGTGATTGTGTGGAAAAACCACTTTTCGCACTTGTGTTAGTGTTGAAAAACCACTTTTCACACTTGTGCTTGTGCAGGAAACCACTTTTGCACTTGTATTAGTGTGGAAAACCACTTTTCGCACTTGTGTTAGTGTTGAAAAACCACTTTTCGCACTTGTGTTTGTGTTGAAAAACCACTTTTCGCACTTGTGTTGGTGCAGGAAACCACTTTTGCACTTTTTTGTGTGGAAAAACCACTTTTCGCACTTGTGTTAGTGTTGAAACCCCACTTTTTGCACTTGCGTTAGTGTTGAAAAACCACTTTTCGCACTTGTGTTGGTGCAGGAAACCACTTTTGCACTTATATTAGTGTGGAAAAACCACTTTTCGCACTTGTGTTAGTGTTGAAAAACCACTTTTCGCACTTTTGTTGGTGCAGGAAACCACTTTTGCACTTGTGATAGTGTTGAAAAACCACTTTTCACACTTGTGTTAGTGTTGAAAAACCACTTTTCGCACTTGTGCTAGTGTTGAAAAACCACTTTTCGCACTTGTGTTGGTGCAGGAAACCACTTTTGCACTTGTATTAGTTCTGGAAAAAACACTTTTTGCACTTGTTTTAGTGTGAAAAAACACTTTTCGCACTTGTGATAGTGTTGAAAAACCACTTTTCGCACTTGTGTTAGTGTTGAAAAACCACTTTTCGCACTTGTGTTGGTGCAGGAAACCACTTTTGCACTTGTATTAGTGTGGAAAAAACCACTTTTCGCACTTGTGTTAGTGTTGAAAAACCACTTTTCGCACTTGTTTTAGTGAAGGAAACCACTTTTCGCACTTGTGTTGGTGCAGGAAACCACTTTTGCACTTGTATTCGTGTGGAAAAAACACTTTTTGCACTTGTGATAGTGTTGAAAAACCACTTTTCGCACTTGTGTTAGTGTTGAAAAACCACTTTTCGCACTTGTGTTGGTGCAGGAAACCACTTTTGCACTTGTATTAGTGTGGAAAAAACACTTTTTGCACTTGTGATAGTGTTGAAAAACCACTTTTTGCACTTGTGTTAGTGTTGAAAAACCACTTTTCGCACTTGTGTTGGTGCAGGAAACCACTTTTGCACTTGTATTATTGTGGAAAAAACACTTTTTGCACTTGTGATAGTGTTGAAAAACCACTTTTTGCACTTGTGTTTGTGTTGAAAAACCACTTTTTGCACTTGTGTTACTGTTGAAAAACCACTTTTCGCACTTGTGTTGGTGCAGGAAACCACTTTTGCATTTGTATTAGTTTGGAAAAAACACTTTTTGCACTTGTGATAGTGTTGAAAAACCACTTTTCGCACTTGTGTTAGTGTTGAAAAACCACTTTTCGCACTTGTGTTAGTGTTGAAAAACCACTTTTCGCACTTGTGTTAGTGTTGAAAAACCACTTTTCGCACTTGTGATAGTGTTGAAAAACCACTTTTCGCACTTGTGTTGCTGTCGGAAACCACTTTTCGCACTTGTGTTGGTGCAGGAAACCACTTTTGCACTTGTATTAGTGTGGATTAAATACTTTTTGCACTTGTGATTGTGTGGAAAAACCACTTTTCGCACTTGTGCTTGTGCAGGAAACCACTTTTGCATTTGTATTAGTGTGGAAAACCACTTTTCGCACTTGTGTTAGTGTTGAAAAACCACTTTTCGCACTTGTGTTTGTGTTGAAAAACCACTTTTCGCACTTGTGTTGGTGCAGGAAACCACTTTTGCACTTGTATTAGTGTGGAAAACCACTTTTCGCACTTGTGTTAGTGTTGAAACCCCACTTTTTGCACTTGCATTAGTGTTGAAAAACCACTTTTCGCACTTGTGTTGGTGCAGGAAACCACTTTTGCACTTGTATTGGTGTGGAAAAACCATTTTTCGCACTTGTGTTAGTGTTGAAAAACCACTTTTCGCACTTTTGTTGGTGCAGGAAACCACTTTTGCACTTGTGATAGTGTTGAAAAACCACTTTTCACACTTGTGTTAGTGTTGAAAAACCACTTTTCGCACTTGTGCTAGTGTTGAAAAACCACTTTTCGCACTTGTGTTGGTGCAGGAAACCACTTTTGCACTTGTATTAGTTCTGGAAAAAACACTTTTTGCACTTGTTTTAGTGTGAAAAAACACTTTTCGCACTTGTGATAGTGTTGAAAAACCACTTTTCGCACTTGTATTAGTGTTGAAAAACCACTTTTCGCACTTGTGTTGGTGAAGGAAACCACTTTTGCACTTGTATTAGTGTGGAAAAACCACTTTTCGCACTTGTGTTAGTGTTGAAAAACCACTTTTCGCACTTGTGTTCGTGAAGGAAACCACTTTTCGCACTTGTGTTGGTGCAGGAAACCACTTTTGCACTTGTATTAGTGTGGAAAAAACACTTTTTGCACTTGTGATAGTGTTGAAAAACCACTTTTCGCACTTGTGTTAGTGTTGAAAAACCACTTTTCGCCCTTGTGTTGGTGCAGGAAACCACTTTTGCACTTGTATTAGTGTGGAAAAAACACTTTTTGCACTTGGGATAGTGTTGAAAACCACTTTTTGCACTTGTGTTAGTGTTGAAAAACCACTTTTCGCACTTGTGTTGGTGCAGGAAACCACTTTTGCACTTGTATTATTGTGGAAAAAACACTTTTTGCACTTGTGATAGTGTTGAAAAACCACTTTTCACACTTGTGTTTGTGTTGAAAAACCACTTTTTGCACTTGTGATAGTGTTGAAAAACCACTTTTCGCACTTGTGTTAGTGTTGAAAAACCACTTTTCGCACTTGTGATAGTGTTGAAAAACCACTTTTCGCACTTGTGATAGTGTTGAAAAGCCACTTTTCTCCCTTGTGTTGGTGCAGGAAACCACTTTTTGCACTTGTGTTCGTGTGGAAAAAGCACGTTTCGCACTTGTGTTGGTGTAGGAAACCACTTCGCACTTGTGTTGGTGGAGGAAACCACTTTTGCACTTGTATTAGTGTGGAAAAAACACTTTTTGCACTTGTGTTAGTGTTGAAAATCCACTTTTCGCACTTGTGTTGGCGCAGGAAACCACTTTTGCACTTGTATTAGTGTGGAAAAACCACTTTTCGCACTTGTGTTAGTGTTGAAAAACCACTTTTCGCACTTGTGTTAGTGAAGTAAACCACTTTTCGCACTTGTGTTGGTGCAGGAAACCACTTTTGCACTTGTATTAGTGTGGAAAAAACACTTTTTGCACTTGTGATAGTGTTGAAAAACCACTTTTCGCACTTGTGTTAGTGTTAAAAAACCACTTTTCGCACTTGTGTTGGTGCAGGAAACCACTTTTGCACTTGTATTAGTGTGGAAAAAACACTTTTTGCACTTGGGATAGTGTTGAAAACCACTTTTTGCACTTGTGTTAGTGTTGAAAAACCACTTTTCGCACTTGTGTTGGTGCAGGAAACCACTTTTGCACTTCTATTAGTGTGGAAAAAACCACTTTTCGCACTTGTGTTAGTGTTGAAAAACCACTTTTCGCACTTGTGTTAGTGTTGAAAAACCACTTTTCACACTTGTGTTGGTGCAGGAAACCACTTTTGCACTTGTATTAGTGTGGAAAAACCACTTTTCGCCCTTGTGTTAGTGTTGAAAAACCACTTATCGCACTTGTGTTGGTGCAGTAAACCACTTTTGCACTTGTATTAGTGTGGAAAAAACACTTTTTGCACTTGTATTAGTGTGGAAAAAACACTTTTTGCACTTGTATTAGTGTGGAAAAACCACTTTTCGCACTTGTGTTAGTGTTGAAAATCCACTTTTCGCACTTGTGTTGGTGCAGGAAACCACTTTTGCACTTGTATTGGTGTGGAAAACCACTTTTCGCACTTGTGTTAGTGTTGAAAAACCACTTTTCGCACTTGTGTTAGTGTTGAAAAACCACTTTGGCACTTGTATTAGTGTGGAAAAAACACTTTTTGCACTTGTGTTAGTGTTGAAAAACCACTTCGCACTTATGTTAGTGAAGGAAACCACTTTTCGCACTTGTGTTGGTGCAGGAAACCACTTTTGCACTTGTATTAGTGTGGAAAAAACACTTTTTGCACTTGTGATAGTGTTGAAAAACCACTTTTTGCACTTGTGTTAGTGTTGAAAACCCACTTTTTGCACTTGTGTTGGTGAAGGAAACCACTTTTGGCAATTGTATTGGTGTGGAAAAACCACTTTTTGCACTTGTGTTAGTGTGGAAAAACCACTTTTCGCACTTATGTTAGTGTTGAAAAACCACTTTTCGCACTTGTGTTAGTGTTGAAAAACCACTTTTCGCACTTGTGTTAGTGTTGAAAAACCACTTTTCGCACTTGTGTTAGTGTTGAAAAACCACTTTACGCACTTGTGTTAGTGTTGAAAAACCACTTTTCGCACTTGTGTTGGTGCAGGAAACCACTTTTGCACTTCTATAAGTGTGGAAAAACCACTTTTCGCACTTGTGTTAGTGTTGAAAAACCACTTTTCGCACTTGTGTTGGTGCAGGAAACCACTTTTGCACTTGTATTATTGTGGAAAAAACACTTTTTGCACTTGTGATAGTGTTGAAAAACCACTTTTCGCACTTGTGTTTGTGTTGAAAAACCACTTTTTGCACTTGTGATAGTGTTGAAAAACCACTTTTCGCACTTGTGTTAGTGTTGAAAAACCACTTTTCGCACTTGTGTTAGTGAAGTAAACCACTTTTCGCACTTGTGTTGGTGCAGGAAACCACTTTTGCACTTGTATTAGTGTGGAAAAAACACTTTTTGCACTTGTGATAGTGTTGAAAAACCACTTTTCGCACTTGTGTTAGTGTTGAAAAACCACTTTTCGCACTTGTGTTGGTGCAGGAAACCACTTTTGCACTTGTATTAGTGTGGAAAAAACACTTTTTGCACTTGGGATGGTGTTGAAAACCACTTTTTGCACTTGTGTTAGTGTTGAAAAACCACTTTTCGCACTTGTGTTGGTGCAGGAAACCACTTTTGCACTTCTATTAGTGTGGAAAAAACCACTTTTCGCACTTGTGTTAGTGTTGAAAAACCACTTTTCGCACTTGTGTTAGTGTTGAAAAACCACTTTTCACACTTGTGTTGGTGCAGGAAACCACTTTTGCACTTGTATTAGTGTGGAAAAACCACTTTTCGCCCTTGTGTTAGTGTTGAAAAACCACTTATCGCACTTGTGTTGGTGCAGTAAACCACTTTTGCACTTGTATTAGTGTGGAAAAAACACTTTTTGCACTTGTATTAGTGTGGAAAAAACACTTTTTGCACTTGTATTAGTGTGGAAAAACCACTTTTCGCCCTTGTGTTAGTGTTGAAAAACCACTTATCGCACTTGTGTTGGTGCAGTAAACCACTTTTGCACTTGTATTAGTGTGGAAAAAACACTTTTTGCACTTGTATTAGTGTGGAAAAAACACTTTTTGCACTTGTATTGGTGTGGAAAACCACTTTTCGCACTTGTGTTAGTGTTGAAAAACCACTTTTCGCACTTGTGTTAGTGTTGAAAAACCACTTTGGCACTTGTATTAGTGTGGAAAAAACACTTTTTGCACTTGTGTTAGTGTTGAAAAACCACTTCGCACTTATGTTAGTGAAGGAAACCACTTTTCGCACTTGTGTTGGTGCAGGAAACCACTTTTGCACTTGTATTAGTGTGGAAAAAACACTTTTTGCACTTGTGATAGTGTTGAAAAACCACTTTTTGCACTTGTGTTAGTGTTGAAAACCCACTTTTTGCACTTGTGTTGGTGAAGGAAACCACTTTTGGCAATTGTATTGGTGTGGAAAAACCACTTTTTGCACTTGTGTTAGTGTGGAAAAACCACTTTTCGCACTTATGTTAGTGTTGAAAAACCACTTTTCGCACTTGTGTTAGTGTTGAAAAACCACTTTTCGCACTTGTGTTAGTGTTGAAAAACCACTTTTCGCACTTGTGTTAGTGTTGAAAAACCACTTTACGCACTTGTGTTAGTGTTGAAAAACCACTTTTCGCACTTGTGTTGGTGCAGGAAACCACTTTTGCACTTCTATTAGTGTGGAAAAACCACTTTTCGCACTTGTGTTAGTGTTGAAAAACCACTTTTCGCACTTGTGTTGGTGCAGGAAAACACTTTTGCACTTGTATTAGTGTGGAAAAACCACTTTTCGCACTTGTGTTAGTGTTGAAAAACCACTTTTCGCACTTGTGTTAGTGTTGAAAAACCACTTTTCGCACTTGTGTTAGTGTTGAAAAACCACTTTTCGCACTTGTGTTGGTGCAGGAAATCACTTTTGCATTAGTGTGGAAAAACCACTTTTCGCACTTGTTTTGGTGCAGGAAACCACTTTTGCACTTGTATTAGTGTGGAAAAACCACTTTTCGCACTTGTGTTAGTGTTGAAAAACCACTTTTCGCACTTGTGTTGGTGCAGGAAACCACTTTTGCACTTGTATTAGTGTGGAAAAAACACTTTTTGCACTTGTGATAGTGTTGAAAAACCACTTTTCGCACTTGTGTTAGTGTTGAAAAACCACTTTTCGCACTTGTGTTGGTGCAGGAAACCACTTTTGCACTTGTATTAGTGTGGAAAAAACACTTTTTGCACTTGGGATAGTGTTGAAAAACCACTTTTTGCACTTGTGTTACTGTTGAAAAACCACTTTTCGCGCTTGTGTTGGTGGAGGAAACCACTTTTGCACTTGTATTAGTGTGGAAAAAACACTTTTTGCACTTGTGATAGTGTTGAAAAACCACTTTTGCACTTGTGTTAGTGTTGAAAAACCACTTTTCGCACTTGTGTTGGTGCAGGAAACCACTTTTGCACTTGTATTAGTGTGGAAAAAA